>NC_138755.1:14212585-14267585 GCF_965113315.1 Podarcis vaucheri
ATATGCATTGGTATTTATTCATTGAGTCACCCATTCAATTCTTCGTTCAGTTCGGAAGCTTCAGCTGGTGCAGAATTCAGCAGCCATGTTGCTCACTTGGACAAGACAATGTGGTCCAACTGCACTGGCTACCAATTAGTTTCTGGGCCCAATTAAAAGTGCTGGTTTTGACCTATACAGTGGTACCTCGGGTTACATACGCTTCAGGTTACATACACTTCAGGTTACAGACTCCGCTAACCCAGAAATAGTGCTTCTGGTTAAGAACTTTGCTTCAGGATGAAAACAGAAATCATACTCCGGCAGCGCGGCAGCAGAGGGAGGCCCCATTAGCTAAAGTAGTGCTTCAGGTTAAGAACAGTTTCAGGTTAAGTATGGACCTCCGGAATGAATTAAGTACTTAACCCAAGGTACCACTGTAAAGCCTTAAACAGCTCAGGACTGCAATACCTCAACTGCCTCTTCCATCTGAACCTACCCAGACCCTGAGATTATAATCTGATGTTCTCCTTCATGCGCCTCCTCTTTGAGAGGTCTGGAGGGTGGCAACACGAGAACGGGGCCTTCTCTGCAGTGGCTCCCTGTCTGTGGAATGCTCTCCCCAGGGCAGTTTGCCTGGCACCTTCATTATATATATTTTAGAGCCAGGTGAAAATGTTCCTCTTCAACCAGGCTGATTAATATTCTACAGCCTTTAAATGTGTTTCTGGGAAGAGGAGGTTACTGATCTGCTCTTTTGTTTTAATTATTTACTTGTTTTTATCCTGTACTTAAGTCTGTGAACTGCCCTGAGATCTTATGCTGAAGGGCAGTATATAAATCTAATAAATTATTTTATAATTACTAAACATTTATATCCCACTTTTCCACCCAGGAGCTTGAGGTGACGTACCTAGTTCTCTTCCTCCCCATTTTCTCTTCACAACAATCCTGTTATTTGCTATGGCTGATGCAAAATAAAGATTTATTCAATTCAATGCAACCCTGTGAGGTAGCTTAGTCTGAGAATGAGTGACTACCCCAAGATTATCCACAAAAGGCAACTGGTTACTTTAGTCATTAGAATGCCATCTCGTTCGCTCAGTGCCTTCGGGATCCACCTAAAACTTGCATTGCAGAATCAGAACGTCCAGCATTCCTTTTCTAACACAGCAGCCAACTTGATGTCTCTGGGAGCTTCTCCTGTGGTTCATCTGATATTTGGAGTGGGGTGTCTCTCCATATATCAAGGATTGTGATCCTTTGGACACCAGCGCCTATCATGCCTGATCATGCTGGTTGAGTTCTTAGAGTCTTTCCCCTTCTGGACACATCAAAGTGCAAGTAGATAAATAGGTACCGCTCCAGCAGGAAGGTAAACAGCGTTTCCGTGCGCTGCTCTGGTTCGCCAGAAGCGGCTTAGTCATGCTGGCCACATGACCCGGAAGCTGTACACAGGCTCCCTCGGCCAATAAAGCGAGATGAGCGCCACAACCCCAGAGTCGGTCACGACTGGACCTAATGGTCAAGGGTCCCTTTAGCTTTACCTAGTATCTACAGCATTCCCACACATGCTACTTTCTTTATTCGTAGATGTTTGTTCATTTATTATTATTATTACACTGGGCAACAATTTTCTACTTTTTGAATGTTGTCTAGATTTCTACAACTGATTTAGGGTATTTTTGCACTGCTGAATCAGGAAATGGCATCCGTTTCTCTCCATCAGGTCAGGTTTACTGTAAACTGAATGGTGGGCATTGATAAAGGTAAGTACACGTAAATTGCATGTTGCTTCACCATTTTTCAAACTTCAGGGCTTGAACTTCCATTTCTTGGAACTCCTGGAATGCTCAGCGGCAGGGAGGTCTCTCTTCAGAGGCCAACAGTAGTCAGCCATCATGACTGCGTCCCAGCGACCCTGATACCTGGTCTCCATCTCTTTCATGTCCTGATGGAATCTCTCCCCCTGCTCATCACTCATTGAACCCAGGTTCTCAGGAAACCGGTCCATATGTGAAAATAGGTAGTGCATGTTGCAGCCCAGGTTTCTGAAAGCAGTCAGCATGTTGTTGACAAGTTCTGCGTGGTTTCTGGCCTTATTGTTGCCAAGAAAGTTCTTCACTACCAGAACAAATGCCTTCCACGCTTCCAATTCCACTTCGTTCATTGAGTTTCCGAACTCTGGATCTCTGATGAGCTGATGGATCTAAGGACCGTCAAAGATGCCAGCTTTCAACTTCTCCATGGTCAATCCTGGAAAAGCC
The DNA here is from genome assembly GCF_965113315.1 of Podarcis vaucheri. Lineage (NCBI taxonomy): Eukaryota > Metazoa > Chordata > Lepidosauria > Squamata > Lacertidae > Podarcis > Podarcis vaucheri. The sequence goes on from NC_138755.1 coordinate 14,214,832, forward strand.
CGGCACAAGTAAGTGAAACAGTCACCATCCTTGTCCAGAGCCTTGGTGAACTGCTTGATTAAGCCAAGCTTGATGTGCAGCGGTGGGAAGAGTATTCTGTCTCTGTCCACCAGAGGGTCGTTGATGACGTTCCTTTCTTTGCAAGGCACCAATTCCTCCCGCACAGGCCAGTCCTTCTTCGTGTAATGCTGAACACGGTCCCTACTATCCCACATGCACAGAAAACATGGGTACTTGGTGAAGCCAGACTGTTGTCCCAACAAAAAGTTCACCATCTTCAGGTCAACACAAATAAACCACTTACACTGATCATAACCAATTTTCTCCAGCACATACTTCACCGCTTCATAGTTCTCCTTCAGTGTACTTGAGTGAGCCAGGGGTATAGAGGCAAACTTGTTGCCGTTGTGTAGCAGAACACATTTCAGTGATCGCTTGCTGCTGTCGATGAAGAGTCTCAATCTTTGGGTTCGTACTGCGGCACTCCAAGCTTGAGCAGAAGCTGTGCAATATCTGCACAGTACACCAAGTCCTTCTCTTCTGAGAAAAAACGGAGGTACTCTTGATGCCTGTTGCGGAAGAAGCTGATGCGAGCACTGTCAGAGAGCAGGTTTTTTTCCTTCAATCTGGATGCCAACAGTTCGGCAGAGTCCTTTGACAAGCTGAGGGCACAAACTAGATCATTCAACTCCTTTTGGGAAAATGGATGTGGAGCATCATCTTCAAGAACCACTTCTCCTTCTTCATGTCCTTCAACACTGGAGGCATCTTCGTCACTAATGTCAGGAAGTTCTCCGGAGATAGGCACTGGAATTTCATCACAATGAACTACAGGACAACGTGCTGATTGAAGATCAGGATACTTGAGGCTGCTCCGGTTCTTTCTGTTGATCCCAGCCGCACCAATTTATGGAAGATTTCGAGGTTTTATGACTTCAAACTGATCCCTTTTCGACATAATCACCCAGAACTATCGGACCTGAATACTTCTTGTCATTAAAATAATCATTTCTAATCAAAACAATTATTCGACATGGCATTTTACCCCCACCAACTTCTTCTAAAATGCTCCACACAAGTGTACATGGGAACAAAAACATAAAAAATGACATGTGGCCATAGCTCAAAAACTTGACCTGATTGAGCAAAACCAATGTGATTTTTGGATTCAGCGCATCAGATTTGTCCTAAATCAACTGAAAAAACGCAGACAACAAATTTGTTGTTGACCAGTGTTGTTGTTGTTGTTGTTGTTGTTGTTGTTATGAGCTGTGATTTCCCCCACCCACAATCTGAAATGGAATACCCACGCAAGAAGAAGAAGAAGAGTTTGGATTTGATATCCCACTTTATCACTACCCGAAGGAGTCTCAAAGTGGCTAACATTCTCCTTTCCCTTCCTCCCCCACAACAAACACTCTGTGAGGTGAGTGGGGCTGAGAGACTTCAGAGAAGTGTGACTAGCCCAAGGTCACCCAGCAGCAGCATGTGGAGGAGCGGGGAAGCGAACCCGGTTCCCCAGATTACAAGTCTACCGCTCTTAACCACTACACCACACTGGCTCTCAAGAGCTGCGAGGCATGATCCTTCTAGTTATGCAGCTCTGCTCCAATAGCTGACAGCATCCCATGGTCTCATCAACAATGCTGATCTTTTATTTGCTCACATTTAACGTCTTCCGCTGATTCCCTGCCAGCCTCTTTGCTTAGGGCCAGCCTGCTCTCCATGTGAGTATTAGAACTTCGTTTTTTGAGCGCTGAACCAGGCAATATGTCAAGTCAGCAATAAATGTAGTTCCTTATAATCTCCACAAATGTCTTAAGTAGCTTGGCAAGTCTCTGGTGCAATAAATTTCCAGCCCAGCCATTTTTAGCATATGGCTTTTTAAAGTAACTCTGCCGTGAGTACTCTGCTGAGTTTGCTCAACGTGCTTCCTCAGGAACTCAGGATGAATGAGATAAAGGTTGCAAGGCCTTTGTGCAGTCTGTGGAAGACACACTAGTCTCAGTGAAGTGTAACAGAATATTCATTCATTCATTCAAAACTTTTCTGTCCTCTCTTTCCCAGTGCTTGGAGTTGCTTATAGTAGCTCAATTCATAAAACAATTCAATTAAAAAGTGTCTGGACTTTTCTTCCAAAATGTTTTGCATTATAAAGGTAATAGGAGCTTCTGGGAGGTAGTTGATGGAAGAAATGTTTTTTTAAAAAGCTCTGCCTCTGCTCAGTGCCAATGGTCCAATCTAATTTAGAGCCCCTACTAAAGACTTGGCTAGTCCTGTCATGGCCTGATGGTCATTGGCTTATGATGATGTGGTGGGGCCTTTTCTGAACTAGGAGAAGCTGCCTCTGTAACGGCATTCTGCTGACTTTGAAGATGCACCTTTTACACACACACACACACACACACATTACCTCAATCTCTCTGAGTCCTAATTACTGTGTTGGGATTGTTTCATTGCATTTTATAATTATGGATGTTGATATTTTAATGCTTGTATCATTGGTTTTTATTCTATTAAACTGCATAGAAGTCTATTCTGGCATTAAATGGCACATAAATAATAATAATAATAATAATAATAATAATAATAATAATATGATGGTGGTGGTGGTGATAGTGATGGCGAAGAAGAAGAAGAAGAAGAAGAAGAAGAAGAAGAAGAAGAAGAAGAAGAAGAAGAAGAATCGGGATATCCATCATAGATTTCCCTTACCTTGAGTGCTTTGTAAAGAATGAATTAACATTTAAAATTCAGCTACAGGATTGCTAATACTCCCTGGAGAATGCTTTTGCCAGGAGTTTTTTGTATATAGTTGTGCTATACAAATCTAATGTGTGAAGGATGATTTGGAGCCGTTTGCTCCAAAGCTTGACAGTGTCTGTTTGCAGCGCTCAATGATCTGGATTCTGTACGTTGGTCTGGGGAGAAGGCGACAGTTTGGTAAATGATCTTGCCTTTGCAGCACAGGTTCAGGTGAGACGACCTTCTGATTCTTTCCCTTTCCATGGCAGTTTGCAGGGCTGTGTTTTTTGGGCATCCATTAGGGACAGAGGCTGAGCAAGCAAGTAACCAAAGGGTTTATTCCTGGCAGCTCCCCAAAGGTGGCTGCTTTCCTTGCCAATTCCCCATGATGGAAAACCAGTCCCTTAACAAATAGCAGTGAGGGGCTGTCAATGCCTTTTGCTGCATCTTCCCTCTTGGGAGTGTGGACAAAGGTGGAGAAGGTGTGTCAGGAAAGAGGTTGATCTCAAGGGCCAGGCCAGCTGAAGAAAGTGGCTTCCCGGCCCAGGATTGTAGTCCCTGCTATGTTAATTAGTAGCTGGAGCTTGATGGATTGCCAACACGGTGTAGTTTGGAAGACTTGAAACAGCCCTGGGTGTTTAGCGCTCCATTCGCTACACCCAGAGACCTGAAGGGTGTGTTTACTTGCAAATGTATCACTTTCCAAGAAGGAAATATTCCCTGTTCCCTCCTAAGATGTCCTGCGGAGAAGGCCTCTCCTGCAAGCACTGAACGCTTTGGCACGAAAGTTTAAGGGATGTGCAGCAGACGAGGAAAACAGATGTGTTTGAATGAAAGGTACAAACACCCGCTGGCCAGTTCCCATCATAACCTTTCGGGAGGGAAGCAGTGGACTAAGTTCTTTGTAAGCACAAACTGGCTTTACCTTGTTTATTTATTACTTCTTACTGAGTTTCTGTTGCTGACATATTTGCGGAGGGCAATGATTAAAGGAACAGGAGCCCCACCCCTCAAAAAAAATATGCAACTTTTCCTAGGGTTACCAGCTTCTTTTGTTGACCTTGCTCCTGCAACTTTACCAAAGGGCCGAAAAGAAGAAATTATTCAGGTTAAGTTTAACACACACCCCCATCACTTTATTTATTTACTTACTTTATAAACTGCTTACGGTATATGCTTTTAAGCAGTTTACAACTATGAAATCAATACATGATTAAAATGAACAGGAATATATCCATTGGGGCATTAAAAGACCCTTCATTGAAAAAATGCAATAAAACAGTTAGAAAATAGTTAAAGCAGTCAAATCGGAAGTTCAGTTTGGGGGAAGGCTTCCCAGCAATATCGGATCCTTGCTATTTTAGCTACGGTTTTCAATTCCATAACCTTGCTGAAAACTTGGCGCATAAGGAAGTGTGAAAATTATTGGTGTTTGTGCTTTTGGAAGAAAAATTCCCAAATCCATATTAGGGCTTTTATTAGGTGAGTCAGAATGTCACAAAATAGCACAAGCAGGTTTTCAGAACTCCTTTTCAATCCAGATGGTAAACAGAACTGGGGAACTAGCGGGGGGGATGCAGGGGCTGGGGAGCAAGATAAAAAGTTGGCTGGTGGTGAAGCTGTGAGTTTGTATCTTGTAAGTGTCTTAAGACGGGATGTGGAAGGAGGTAGCAAACACTCAAATGAGGGCATGCAAATTTGAGGGTGCCGTGGGGCCCTTTTGGGAAGAAGAAGCATACTATGTCCCACTAGAGCAAATTCCAGGGACTGTGGGTGTTTTGGCACTCACAATAATATATTTGGAGGGGGTGCCCCTCCAAAAAAGTCAATGGGCAAAGTTGAAGCCCTTTGCTATAAGCACCCACAATCTTCGGCACGAGATGGCAACTATGATATGTCCAGTTCCCCATCTCTGGGAATACAAAAATCAGCTGCTAGCTCTATCCCTGGGCAAAACATTCGGTGGGTGGGAGAGAAACTATGCAATTTTTATATTAACAAAGGTGCAGACTGATGAAGATCTAAAGAAGCCAGTTCTGGAGAACTTGAAAGCTTTCACACTACTTTAAGACATTTTGGTTGGGTTGATGAAGGTTTGCCCTAGCACGGATGTCCAAATTTCGCCTAGGAAAAGGCCATTAATTTTGCTAGCCATCAAAATGGTCCTTCCTGTATTCTCAGCATCTCTTTTGCAGGTGTTGGTGACCCTCGTAGTCCTTGTCAAAGATGTGCAGACTCATGAAAAAATATGTTGAGTATTCCTTTTGTTGTCATGATGAAGGACAGAAAAGTCAACAAAAAGTACCGTACTTTTCCGTGTATAAGACTATATTTTTTTCTTGAAAAACAATGCTAAAAATTTGGGGTCATCTTATACATGGGTAGCGAATAGGGTGGACGTTTGATTGGCTGCTGCTGCGGCTCTTAGAGACTATTGTGCGTGATGCTTGTGTTTTTTTGCTGCAACAATGGATGGTGTTGATTGGCTGACGCTGCGGCAATTGGGTGGGCGATTGGCAGCTTCTGCCGGCGAGGGGACAGACGGGAGGCGGATTTTGTGATGCCAAAAATACTCAGCAACTCTGCGTAATCCCCCCCCCCCAACAAAGCTCAACAACTCTGGGGAACTTTCCACAAAGAAAGCTGAACATCTTTCCCCAATTTCTGAAATTTAAGTCCCCCCCCAAATAGGGAGCGTCTTATCCACAGGGGTGGAATTAGTATGGTCAAAGACAGAAAAGTACAATATCTCCCACAAGTTATAGGTTCTTGAAAGCCTAGAGAGAACTACTGCTGTCAGGTGTGCTGGTCCCGGGGGGTTACCGTGCGTCGTGGTCTGAGTCCAGTCTGAGGTTGAGGGTGTGGTATGGAGGCTGTCCGTCAAGGCTGAAGCGGGGTCCAAGGCAAGGAGTCGGGTGAGGTCAGGAACTCTGGCAGAAGAGCAGGACAGGGTGCCGGCAGGTTACCAACAATGTTGCTCCCGCAACCTGGGATTGGGCTGACTGGCCTTTATCTCCAATGAGGCATAGGGCGGCCCCGATCCTCTGGTGACTTGCATCTCCTGGCCTGGAGGCGAGCACTCCTTCTGCAGGAACTTAGTTCCCTCCGCCTCTCTGCCCTGAGCCTCTGCAGCTCAGGAGAGGCTGGAGGGTTACCGGACCCAGAGGCAACCCCAGCTTCCCCTGACGGGGCTGAGAGTGGAGCACCTGCAGGCAATGGGTCCTCCCTCACCTCGGGAGCCAGAGCAGACTCAGCTGATGCCTGCACCTGAGGATCCGGCACAGGTGAGGGCCCTTCAGGTTCAAGCCCCAGCGGGGACTCCTGTGCAGGTTGGGATTCCTCAGGTTCAGCCTCTGAATCCGATTCCCAGGCCATCACACCAGGGCTGTCTTAAGCATATGTGGTGCCGGGGTGCAAAGATCCGCCCGGTGCCCCTCCCCAGTTGCCCAGTCCCAGGCATGCAGGAGGGCAGAGCCGGCCGGCCGCCTCAGCATCTCGCTGGCTGCCCCCGAACTCACAGCGCAGAGCTGCCTGCAACAGAAGAGCCCATCGCGGCACTCCAACTGATGGACGGGCTCTTCCATGGACTCAACTCTCGGGCCCCGGACTCTCGGCCTGGTGCCCCTGAGAGCCCAGCGCCCAGGTGCCCCGCACCCCTAGCGCCTATGGGTAAGACGGCCCTGATTGATTCCATCACTGTGGCAGCGCTGCAAGGCAAAAACGGACACTGACTCTTATGGCCATGATTCAAAGAGACAGGCTACCTGTGATCGTTCAAAGGAAACGGCTTTTAAAGGCGTATCCACTGACAGAACCTGCAGTAGATTACCCACCATGTGGCCCATCCAGCTCCCTTGGCTGTTGCACCAAGTCAACATCTGAGCTGTCATAAATAACGCCTAGGCAAAACCAGATGTGATCCCGTGTGCATTTCATGGGGGACGCATTTGTTATTGCTACAGAAATGATGGATCAGCAAGTGATTGTGATGAACGGCAACCTGGTGTATCTCCTCAAGCTATGATGGGGTCTCAGCAGAAAAAGAATTCAAGATGAAGAGGTACAGTGGAATGCTCAACTTCTCCACTCCGGACCGCATTTCTCCCACCACCACCCCCCCAGGGTCAGATCAATGCTCCAGGGTTATTTCCACAGAGCAACAGTGACCTCAAGTGTCCAGGTTTCCATTACCTTTCAGAGCTCTCCTCTGTTTACATTTGCATGTTCTGAAGGCACAAGCTGAAGGCCTATTGCTGACATTGGATGTCTGTGGGACCTCTTTGCTGACTGGACTGGAGGAAACTGAGGTCTTATCTACATGGGCAGCAAAACAAACTTGTGGAAAGTGGAGTTGGTAAGGATGGACTGCACCACGTCAAAAAGAAGCTGATATATTTCAATATAAAGATCTCCGAGCTACTTAAAGTAATGATGGCTTGCTTTCTTGTTACATTCCTGGGCAACATGGATTCACCTAGAGCATGGGTAGGCAAACTAAGGCCTGGGGGCCGGATCCAGCCCAATCGCCTTCTAAATCCAGCCTTCAGACGGTCCAAGAATCAGCGTGTTTTTACATGAGGAGAATGTGAGCTTTTATTTAAAATGCATCTCTGGGTTATTTGTGGGGCCTTGCCTGGTGTTTTTACATGATGAGAATATGAGCTTTTACAGTGGTACCTCGGGTTACATATGCTTCAGGTTACATACGCTTCAGGTTACAAACTCCGCTAACCCAGAAATAGTACCTCGGGTTAAGAACTTTGCTTCAGGATGAGAACAGAAATCGTGCTCCAGCGGTGCGGCGGCAGCAGGAGGCCCCATTAGCTAAAGTGGTGCTTCAGGTTAAGAACAGTTTCAGGTTAAGAACAGACCTCCAGAATGAATTAAGTACTTAACCCGAGGTATCACTGTATTTAAAATGCATCTCTGGGTTGTGGGGCATGGGTTTTTGTTTATTTCGCCCCCAAATATATATATATAGTCCACAGTGGCGTAGCGTGGGTTGTCAGCACCCGGGGCAAGGCAAGTAATTTGCACCCCCTAACCCATGGAGTTGCGCCCCCTAACCCGTGGATTTGCGCCCCCTAACCCTAACCCCCAGATGTTGCACCCGGTGCGACCGGGCCCCCCTGCACCCCCCACGCTACGCCACTGATAGTCCAGCCCCACAAGATCTGAGGGGCAGTAGACCAGCCCCCTGCTGAAAACGTTTGCTGACCCCTGACCTAGAGTAGTGTTTTCAATCCCTGCACTTCCTTGATGGTGCCATGCCTAGCTTGGCCTGGCACCAGACACAGAGTCCTCAGAGGATGAGCCAGGTCAAGGATCTTGGGGAACAGGCGGGGGGCCCTGAATCCCATGCTGAGAACCCCCCCCCCTTGAAGGGCCCTCTGGGTTGACTCCTGATGGAAAAACCCCTGGAACGTTCAGAGAAGAAGGTGGAGCGTGTACACGCCAGTCTCGAGGGCACCATTCCCAAAGGTTCAAGCTGAAGAGCAATGGCACAGTATGCCCCCGTTGAGGGAAGGGGAGAGTCAAAAGTGGCAAACCCCCCCCCCATCTGTAGTAAGAAGCGGTAGAGACCATGCCACTACTTCTGACCCCGTTCTGCAGCATGTTAAAAACTGAGTCTTTTTTTTCTTTTCTTTTTTTAGAAAATATTTATTAATTTTCACAAAGACAAATAACATATAATACAAATGATACAAATGAATAAAAACAACAAAGTAAGAAAAGTTAGAAAAACAAACATAAACAAATGCAATATACTACACTTACATAACAAATTAAAATATGTAACTTCCAATAATTCTCATTATACTACTTATGTTATCTGTATTCCTTGCACAGATTCATATTATTTTATATTGTATATATACAGTGGTACCTCAGGTTACATACGCTTCAGGTTACATACGCTTCAGGTTACAGACTCCGCTAACCCAGAAATAGTGCTTCAGGTTAAGAACTTTGCTTCAGGATGAGAACAGAAATTGTGCTCCGGCGGCGCGGCGGCAGCAGGAGGCCCCATTAGCTAAAGTGGTGCTTCAGGTTAATAACAGTTTCAGGCTAAGTACAGACCTCCGGAACGAATTAAGTACTTAACCCGTGGTACCACTGTAATCCACTATTACATTTTGAATAATTCTTGGTTATCAGTATCACTCTATTTCTGCAAGTATCTTATTGTTCGTACAGTACATATTCAAGTATGCTTTATATATTTTCCATTCCCTAAATACCTTTTGGTATTACATTCCTCTAGAGGGACGCGGGTGGCGCTGTGGGCTAAAGCCTCAACGCTAGGGCTTGCCGATCGAAAGGTCGGCGGTTCGAATCCCCGCGGCGGGGTGCGCTCCCGCTGTTCGGTCCCAGCGCCTGCCCACCTAGCAGTTCGAAAGCACCCCCGGGTGCAAGTAGATAAATAGGTACCGCTTACCAGCGGGAAGGTAAACGGCATTCCGTGTGCGGCTCTGGCTCGCCAGAGCAGCGATGTCACGCTGGCCACGTGACCCGGAAGTGTCCTCGGACAGCGCTGGCCCCCGGCCAATAAATGTGAGATGGGCGCACAAACCCCACAGTCTGTCAAGACTGGCCCGTTCGGGCAGGGGTACCTTTACCTTTATTACATTCCTCTACGTTTTCCAGTCAGTTTTGCTCAGTTAAAAACAGAGTCTTGTGGCACAGTACTGGCCAGCAGGGATGGGCAGTGCTGAGCACCCAACTTCCACCAGTGGTATTGGTGCCACTTACTGGGCGTGGGATTGGCGGTGTGGTGGCACACTGGGGGAGCCAATCTGGATGATCTCTCAGCTACCTCGTCCCTTCCTGTCTCCCTCCTGGTAGGCTGTGATGATGTCACAAATAGGAGACCACCACCCTCTAATGTGGAAACTGAATCTCAGGCCTTTTGCACGTGAAATTCTACCCTTGCGCTATGGTTCTTCCCCTAGATGTTTAATCCTATGCCGTGAGAAGTTTTAGCAGCGCTTCTTGCATTTTGCAGTTCTGTTAAAGACACAAAGTCTTTGGGGCTTTCAAACTGGCCAGCTGGCAACCCTCGGAGCAAGAGAGAATAAATATGCTAGTGCTTTTGGCTGATTTTTTTTGCTCCTCCTTGATTACTTGATTATTCCCCAATTCACTAGGCAAAAAGCTGAGGGAGGACTCTATAAAAATCTGATTTTATTTCCCCCCCCCAAAAAAAAAATATTAGTGGTTTTCACAACATTATAAACAAACACATAAGACAAACCGACATAAATCATAGCCTTTTTGAAAATTACACTTATTAACATTGTTAAGTGATTTCCTCGCTTCCCCTTGGTTGAATTTCATTGCATATCCTTTTAACGGTTTTCCAAATCACAGTTCTTGTAAAATTTAACTTAAACAATAATAACCTTAGATCTTCTCATTATGAAATTAAACATATTAATTCATCAGTTAACATAAATAAAATCCTAAGCCAATTAAGTATCTGCAAGCTGTTTTCAGTTAATTTAACTTAACATATTTAACTAAGTAATCATTAAATTTAATCCACTCTTCCTGATACTCCTCTTCCTTCTGGTCGCAGACTCTTCCGGTTAGGTCAGCTAGCTCTGAAAAATCCATCATCTTCATCTGCCATTCTTCTATCGTTGGTAATTCTTGGCTTTTCCACTTTTTAGCTAACAAAATACGAGCAGCAAAAATCTGATATTAACAATCCAGACATCTGAAAGGGCACATGCTCAAAATAGGAACTCCCTTGGCTTCCTGACTATGCAAACCTTTTCATTTACTTTATTTTTTTAAAGCTAATCTTGAATAGCTTAGCTCAAGTAATACAAGAGCAAAACAAAAGGGATGAGGAATTCTCTGGGCATCCTTCCAGGGATGTACTAATAAAATATCCTAAAACCTCAGCTTGAGGTATTGACATTTAAGGCAATTCTGGAAACCATACGGTTACAAGCTTATATATAAAAGCTTGGGGAGCGGGTGGTGCTGTGGTCTAAACCACTGAGCCTCTTGTGCTTGCTGATCAGAAGGTCAGCAGTTCGAATCCCTGCAACAGAATGAGCTCCCATTGCTCTGTCCCAGCTTCTGCCGACCTAGCAGTTTGAAAGCACCAGTGTAAGTAGATAAATAGGTACCACTGCGGCAGGAAGATAAATGGCATTTCCATGCGCTCTGGTTTCCATCACGGTGTTCTGTTGTGCCAGAAGCGGTTTAGTCCTGCTGGCCACATGGCCTGGAAAGCTGTCTGGACAAACGCCGGCTCCCTCGGCCTGAAAGCGAGATGAGTGCCGCAACCCCATAGTCGCTTTTGACTGGACCTAACTGTCATGGGGTCCTTTGCCTTTTTTTTTTTACCTTATATATAAAAGCAAGGAGATGATCTCAGCTGCATTCTACAGGTTTCTTCCACTAGATGGAGTTAGAAATTCTTCCATCCTCATTTATTATTCCAAACCAAAAGATACTGGAATAGAGAGAGTAGCAGCGGAGGAGGAAGGGAGCTTAGCTGTGCAATTATTCCGCAGGTGCTCAGTGGAATTCCCTGGGCTGCCTTCTGCCAGGGAAGGGGGGGGTAGGATGGCTGCCTAACATATTCTGCTCACAAAGCATTGGAACCATCAAAGACTTGCTTTGATAAGACCCCTATTTATTTAGACCTTGGTGCTGCTGCTAATATAGGGAGAAAATCCATGTCACATAGCAAACTGCTTCCTTAAAGCTGTCTTAGTTTACTATAAACTGCTGGTATTTCAAGTGACATTACCAAGTTAAGAAAGTGCATACTCACTGTTAAATATTCAGCACTATTTTAAAGTAATCAGATAAACTTGCACACTTAAATAGAATCATAGAGTTGGAAGGGCAGGGATCTCAACCAAAACATCCATGACAGATAGCCATCCAACCTCTGCTTAAAAACCTCCACTGAAGGAGAGTCCAATGAATATTGCAATAAATAAGTGTGAATACTGTTGTTAAATATAATATCTCAATTTGGCAGGCTTTGCACCATGCCTGCAGCCCACAGATCCCAGGTTCCTGATGAGTTAAGGATTCAGAAGGAATAAGAGAGACTGAATAGTGGAAGGCTTATAGGAGATCAGTTGGAGAAGGAGATGGACTTCCTTGTTCTAGAATAAGCCAGTAATTTTTTTCTTTAAAAAAATATGTTTAGGGGTACTCTCATTTTCCTACTGATATTGAAATACTGTCCCTCAATGAGGCCAAACTTAGATTCACAAAATGTTTAGGAGTATGCGTACCCGTGTGTCCCCCCAGAAAAAAGCACTGGAGTAAGCAAATACCCATCTTCCCTCCATGGACACTAATAATATGCTTATATCCTTTCTCAGTATGTGTAATATAATCTTAAAAGGTAAAGGGACCCCTGACCATTAGGTCCAGTCTGACTCTGGGGCTGCAGCACTCATCTCGCTTTATTGGCCAAGGGAGCCGGCGTACAGCTTCCAGGTCATGTGGCCAGCATGACTAAGCCGCTTCTGGCGAACCAGAGCAGCACACGGAAATGCCGTTTACCTTCCCACGGGAGCATTACCTATTTATCTACTTGCACTTTGACATGCTTTCAAACTGCTAAGTTGGCAGGAGCAGGGACTGAGCAACAGGAGCTCACCCCGTCGCGGGGATTCAAACCGCCGACCTTCTGATCGGCAAGTCCTAGGCTCTGTGGTTTAACCCACAGCGCCACCCGCGTCCCTTAATATAATCTTAGGTTTATGCTATTTCTTTGTCTAGGATATATATTAGTTGCCTGAGATGCCACCTTTTCTTTCCAGCCAAACTTTGTTAAATGGACATGTTTGTCATGAGGCTTTGCTTTACAGAGCAGAATCCAGCATTCCTCTATACAGAGGATTCCCCAATTCTGTAACTTGTCTTGCAGGCAGATGTAAAATCCCACTACATTCATTCATTCCAGAGAAGTGAAAAGAACAGGAAGCATGAGTCCTTGCGCTTCCTGTCCTCACACAAACACCTTCATATGTCTAGAGCTAGTGCCAGCCTACAAACACCCCCTGGAAATTCCAAGTCCTTTATCAATCTCATTTCTAGAGCAAAGGATAACAAGTTCCAGATGAACTCAAATGTCTGTTGTATTTTCTTTGAATGCAACTTTCCTTTATGTGAACCTGGGCTGTAGCATTTCAAAATAATCAGTTCTGATTTGTGTCTGATCTTCCAGGAGGATCCCTTCCTAGGGAACTTGTGTCTCTATTTCCCTGGTTCAGAATAATAGTGCAGAGAGATTATTGCAAATTGCTCTTAGCCTTTAAAGAAAAGCAAGGGCATCCTTTGTAAGTTGGGAAATAAATTATTGGGTGATAAAGGATTGACTCATAAAAGAGCCCCCAAAATGTATGATTACATTTTTAATGACTTCTGCTGTGCCTTCAACACATGTCAAAACAGTGGTACCTCGGGTTACATACGCTTCAGGTTACATACGCTTCAGGTTACAGACTCCGCTAACCCAGAAATATTACCTCGGGTTAAGAACTTTGTTTTAGGATGAGAACAGAAATTGTGCTCCGGTGGCGCAGCGGTGGCAGCAGGAGGCCCTATTAGCTAAAGTGGTGCTTCAGGTTAAGAACAGTTTCAGGTTAAGAACAGACCTCCGGAACGCATTAAGTACTTAACCCGAGGTACCACTGTATTAGCAAGGAAAACTTTTCACGCCACTTTGTTTCTGTGCTGGGAAAAGCTTCACATTATATGCATCTCCATGCAAAGTAGTTGTTAAAGGCACAGGAGTACTGCTAGAACAAAAAGTTGGCAACCTCACTATCTACGCATTGAATCATTGTGAAGTTTAGATATTTTGCTAACAGCTCTTGAAAAGCACAACAATGGTCTAGATCAGGGATCACTCCCGCGGAGATCCTCTGTGGGCCAGACTGGCACAGTGCAACGCTAAAAACTGCGTCTGCGCATGCCCAGACACTGAACAGACGCCTGCGCAGAAGCGATTTTCAGCATCTAGGCATGCTCAGAAGAGATTTTCAGCACTGTGGACATGCGCAGACATGATTTCCAGCATCTGGGCATGTGCAGAAGCGATTTCTGGAGCCATGGAAGAGAGTACCCGTGCCGTGCTGTGCCAGTTTAGCACAGCTCAGGGGGACTCACCGAGTGGGCAGCTTGGTTTGGGGGCGGTTCATGGGCCAGTTAAGCAACCCTCATGGGCCACTTCCAGCCCATGGGCCTTAGGTTGCTGACCTCTTGTCTAGATCCCAGAAAAAGGCAGGCGCTACTATTTTTTTTCAAAAAGTTTTTATTGGTTTTCACAACATTATAAACAAACAAACACATAAAACAAACAAACATAAATCATAACCTTATTAAAAATTATTAACATTGTTAAGTGACTTCCTCATTTCCCCTTGGTTGACTTTCATTGCATGTCCTTTTAACGGTTTTCCAAATCACAGTTCTTAAAATAATTTAACTTAAACATTAACATCCTTAGATCTTCACATTATGAAATTAAACATATTAATTCATCACTTAACTTAAATACAATCTTAAGCCAATTAAGTATCTGCAAGCTGTTTTCAGTTAATTTAACTGAACATATTTAACTAAGTAATCATTAAATTTGATCCAATCTTCTGATCACGGACTCTTCCAGTTAGGTCGGCTAGCTCCGAAAAATCCATCATATTCATCTGCCATTCTTCTATCGTTGGTAATTCTTGGGTTTTCCACTTTTTAGCTAACAAAATACAAGCCACAGTTGTGGCATACAAAAATATTTTAACATCTGTCTTGGGCAATTCCAAATTCTGGTTTCTTTATAAATATATATTTCAACATTTTTTTCAATTCATTATATTTCTTTTCCCAGAAGTCTTTCACCTTGGGGCACGTCCACCACATATGATAAAATGTTCCTTCCTTTTCTTTACATTTCCAACATAGATTATCACAGTTATGATATATCTTTGCTAATTTTACAGGAGTCAAATACCATCTATACATCATTTTCATTATATTTTCCTTTAACACAGAACATGCGGTGAACTTGACCCCTTTCTTCCACAATCTTTCCCAATCTTCAAACATTATATTATGTCCTACATCTCTTGCCCAGGGCAGACACTACTATTAGTGTTACCACCACAGTAGCCCTGGAGTCAGAAGAGTTTATTAATCTTTAGTCTCCATTGGGCATAACAAAATCATAATATGCAATAGCCACATAGAAAACTTTAAGAGAACCACTTGTCATCGTAACAATCTGCACCAGAAACACTGTATTTGCAGCAAGGAACAAAACAGACCCCTTTGAGAGGCTGTGGACTCTCCTTCCTTCTCCTTTTTAAGCAGACGTTGGATAGCCACCTGTTAAGTATGATCTAGTTGAGATTCCTGCATTGCAGGGGGTTGGACTGTGTCCCATCCAACGCTACGATTCTATTATTCTGAACCTTGCTGAAACTAAACTGATCTGGGTGTGGTCAATGCCTGGACAGGAGACTCCAAAGAATCCTATGTATATCCCCTTCATTTCCAGCAGGGACTAAAGAGAGAATTTTTTTTAATGTGTTTTTATTAAATACTTTCTTGATTTACAAAAGTGTGTGCAATGTTTCTCTCTCGTATTTTTTTTCCATGTAACATTTTCACAAATCAGTTTCATTAGTTGAGACTTTAGGGAGAAAGGGGGGAAAGAGGTGGAGGGGGGAGAGATGAGTGGGGGTGGGGTCAGGTGACGATGTTTTGATTTTACTTAATATATGTAGGGTTTGGTGTCAGCGTTGCTTGTGCAGGTTCTTTGCTGTTTACTTTTGTTCATTTGGTGGTGAGAGAGGTTGGGGTTGGCCTACGGTGTGGTTGATCATTTTGTTTTATTTTAAACCACCCTGTGTATTAGCCACAGATAAACCTTTTGGTTGGGCCTCATCGAGAATTGCATTCTGCTGTGCCACATCACATCCAAATCTCTGCCTTATCCACTTTTACAGTGTAAAAGTCGCACATTATTTTGTTCTAAGGGGGAAGGAATCTCAGGAATATCTCAGGAATACGTAAACCGCTTGCTGCTGAGTCGAGGAGTTTCTGAATTCTTTCCACTGGCTATTTATTCAAGGGTGTTTCTAGCGATCCATTTGTGATCTACACTCTAACTGCCATAGCTTAGGGGATATTAGTGGCGTAGGCAGGGGGGAAACATCTGCACATAAAAAGTAAAGTGCTCATACTGTATCTGAAGTATTTTTGAAGCTCTATCTTCCCCAGTAAGGTAAAAGTAAAGGGACACATGACCATTAGGTCCAGTCATGGCCGACTCTGGGGTTGCGGCGCTCATCTCGCTTTATTGGCCAAGGGAGCCAGCATACAGCTTCTGGGTCATGTGGCCAGCATGACTAAGCCGCTTCTGGCGAACCAGAGCAGCACACGGAAACGCCGTTTACCTTCCCGCCGAAGTGGTACCTATTTATCTACTTGCACTTTGACGCGCTTTCGAACTGCTAGGTTGGCAGGAGCAGGGACCGAGCAACGGGAGCTCACCCCGTTGCGGGGATTCGAACCGCCGACCTTCTGATCAGCAAGTCCTAGGCTCTGTGGTTTAACCCACAGCACCACCCACGTCCCATCTTCCCCAGTAACATACCCTTATTCCTCTGTGACTTCAGCTGCTCTCATTAAATAGTTGCAGAAACTGCTGCCATTATTGTGTGATCACTAGGTGGAGCCATTGTCTCAAGATTATTCATAGAAAGTACAGCAGAGTTTCCTTCTGTCTGTCCTAAAAGAACAAAATGTTTTCACTTCCAGATGATTGCAGCTTTTTGCCAAAGGTTTTTCAGCTTGCCCAAATCAAGTCCATTTAATGTACCCAAGCTGGGATTTATTTTAGGTCTATGTTGCATTCATTTGGGCTCAGTATTCTTTTTAAACTTCGCCAGGGACGTAGCAAGGTATTCTTTCTATTCCAGAATTTGGATTGGGATTCTGTAGCCAGAATTTTCACCCAGCATTCTCAAGTGCACATTATTTCTTTCTGGGTCTGTAATTTTCAGTGTCCAGTGGGAGCATGTCAGTTTCACTTTAGTATTGTGAAAGAATACAAATTGTGAAGCAAGGTTTCGAGCAACCACAATATCCAGAACTCATTATCAGTAAATAAATAAATATAAATATAATAATAATAATAATAATAATAATAATAATAATAATAATAATAATAAATTTATTTATATCCCACCCTCCCCAGCCAAAGCCGGGCTCAGGGCGGCTAACAACAATAATATAATACAACATTCTAAAATCATTTCATTATAAAATTAATTCAAACCAAATTGATGGCAACCATTGGGCTAGAGTTCTGTGAAGATTGCCAGGCTGTGCTTGATTAAGTTTGGTGCTTTTGCTTTTGCTATTTATTTTGTGTTTTTGTTTTTCAGGCTTTTTCAATAAATTTGTTTTTGTGACTGTGTGGGACCCAGTTCAGCTATTGATTGATTGATTGATTGATTGTGTGACTGCGGAAATGGATAAAAGCCCCGCATCCAGACAATGACTATCATCAGTGCAGGTAAGAAAAAATTGTAATTAAAATTTTCATCATCTGCAATACTGTCTTATTTATTTTATAGTACAGTACACTGATTATTGCTTTCATTTTATGGATCAGTGGTCTCATTAGATAGTAAAATTCATGTTAAATGGCTGTTTTGGGGGTTGTTTTTAAAAGTCTGGAATGGATTAATCTGTTTTGTATTACCTTCTATGGGAAAGTGCGCCTTGGTTTTGGAACGCTTTGGTTTTGGAACGGACTTCTGGAATGGATGGAGTTTGAGAACCAAGGTACCACTGTAGATATACCTGGGTAGTTCCCTATCCCTGAATGGTGGGAGGTTCAGGTAGTCCCTCTGGATCCTCTCTGGCCTATCAGTGTAAGGATCAGTGCCCTTCTGGTATGACTGTCCCACCTGGCAGCATCTTCCTTGGAGCAGAGCTCAGTCCATGTCAGTGCCTTACCATTGGCCAGGGTTAGGCAGCTGCCTCAGGTGGCAGATGGGGAGAAAGGGTAATGGCTTCCTTGGCTATAGCTCCTGAGCCTCCCTACTTTTTCCTCTGAGTGCTGTGTGTGCTGTGCATCTTGCTTTGCATCCACCATGCTCACCTGTTGGAATGAAACCACTCACCTGCTTCACTCACCTGCTGCCCTGAGGTGCAGAAGAGGAGGCTGTGCCATCGCCAGTTTTGAAGTACAGTGGCACCTCGGGTTACATACACTTCAACAGTGGCGTAGCGTGGGTTGTCAGCACCCGGGGCAAGGCAAGTAATTTGCGCCCCCTAACCCGTGGATTTGCGCCCCCTAACCCATGGATTTGCGCCCCCTAACCCCCAGATGTTACACCCGGTGAGGCCGGCCCCCCTGCACCCCCCACGCTATGCCACTGCACTTCATGTTACATACGCTTCAGGTTACAGACTCCGCTAACCCAGAAATAGTGCTTCAGGTTAAGAACTTTGCTTCGGCATAAGAACAGAAATTGTGCTCTGGCGGCACAGCGGCAGCAGGAGGCCCCATTAACTAAAGTGGTGCTTCAGGTTAAGAACAATTTCAGGTTAAGAACAGACCTCCAGAACGAATTAAGTACTTAACCTGAGGTACCACTGTAATCTTCACCTGCCTGTCCATGCAAGGGCCGCATCCTATCCTTTGCCTCAGGGGACAAACTGTCTTGAGCCAGCCTTGCATTACAGTATTTGATGTATTACAGTATTTTAATATTTTTTTGGAAGCCGCCCAGAGTGGCTGGGGAAGCCCAGCCAGATGGGTGGGGTATAAATAATAAATTATTATTATTATTATTATTATTATTATTATTATTATTATTATTATTGCAGGGCAGGATGAGGAAACAAAAGCTGATATCCCTCAGGCCACTTGTTCAACCTGTTGTTAAACTTGAGGACACAGGTGGCCACCGAGTCTCTTGGGTTTGCTGATCAGAAGGTCGGCGGTTCGAATCCCTGTGACGGGGTGAGCTCCCATTGCTCTGCCTCAGCTTCTGCCAACCTTGCAGTTCGAAAGCATAACAGTGCAAGCAGATAAATAGGTACCGCAGTGGCAGGAAGGTAAACGGCGTTTTCGCCCGCTCTGGTTTTCGTCATGGTGTCCCGTTGCACCAGAAGCAGTTTAGTCCTGCTGGCCACATGACCTGGAAAGCTGCCTGTCAACAAACGCTGGCTCCTTCAGCCTGAAAGCAGATATGAGCGCTGCACCCCCTAGTCGCCTTTGACTGGACTTAACCATCCAAGAGTTCCTTACTGTTTTACCTTTAAACTTGGGGACCCTCTTGAGTGAATGTGGCTTCAGATTGGAATGTTGCATTAACAGGATGCTGCAACCTCAAGCCATGCTTGGCCATCATTCATCAGCACATTTGAGAAACATTGGGCTGGGGAAAAGTCCCTCTCCTCCATAACCAAGCACTCACAACTCAAGATCAAGTCATAAAACTTTCAGGGCCAAGCAATAAGCAAGTCGGTTTTTGGATATAGCTTCTAGCCTCCATAGTCGTTATGGAAACAATTGACATTCACTTATCACAGCATTGGCAGGGACTGTTGCATTGCCTCTGACCCATCATCCTTCAAGCAGATGTCAAGTCATGGTCCTTCCCAAGTCTCAGCACAACAAACACCTTCCAGAGCCAGACAAACAAATAAGTATCTCACCCGTATAAAGGTCAAGGTGCCAATCACAATATTTCCCAATGGCCAAGAGTCCTGGGATAATGTTAACACGCCATATCAAGTAAGTACATTATAAGGAAGGGGAGTGAATAATATTTGAGGGAGTTATGTGTCCACTAGAATTGGAGTTTGGGGTAGCTTGCATTCAGAAATAATTTTATTTCCCAGTAATGACAGTCTCCAGCACCCCATAAGAAATGAAATTGAAGAATTGATCTTATTTTTCAAACACGGGATGGCTTCAGTATTAAAATTAACATATAAATTTAGCATCCATCTTATTTCTCCTCTCACGTCTGCCAAGCAAAGGCATATAAAGTATGAATCACTGAAACAGTGTAATGGGATGGGAGGAATCAAACTCATTTTTCAGAAATGTCGAGACAAATGCAAACCGAACGTGTTTACCATGAATGCAACAGATGTTCTGGAGGTGCCCCTGGGGGCGTCTTGGGAGGACTTGCTCTGAGGCTTGTGGTCAGATAGGAAAGCCAGACCCACCAAGCGGCAGGTCCTGGAAGAAGGAGAGCGAGGAAGTTGGGAAGTTGCTCTTTCCAGTCAAACTATTTGTCCACCTAGCTTGGTGTTGCCTCCTCTGAGTTTATAGAATCATAGAGTTGGAAGAGACCACAAGGGCCATTGAGTCCAACCCCCTGCCAAGCAGGAAACACCATCAGAGCACTCCTGGCATATGGTTGTCAAGCCTCTGCTTAAAGACCTCCAAAGTAGGAGACTCCACCACACTCCTTGGCAGCAAATTCCACTGTCGAACAGCTCTTACTGTCAGGAAGTTCTTCCTAATGTTTAGGTGGAATCTTCTTTCTTGTAGTTTGGATCCATTGCTCCGTGTCCGCTTCTCTGGAGCAGCAGAAAACTACCTTTCTCCCTCCTCTGTGTGACATCCTTTTATATATTTGAACATGGCTATCATATCACCCCTTAACCTCCTCTTCTCCAGGCTAAACATGCCCAGCTCCCTTAGTTGTTCTCTGCGTCTCAAGCATCAAATCCCTCTTAACTCCTTCTACCTCAGGCATAGGCAAACTCAGCCCTCCAGATGTTTGAGACTACAGTTCCCATCTGACAGCTTCGTCTTTGAGCCAGTGCCACTGACTGGGCTCAACCTCTTCAGCCCCGACTGGGCCTGGCGAGCTGGAAAGCACTTCCAGAGACCTTCCACGCAGGAAGCAGGTCTAAGTGCTGTGGACTCACAACTCAGAGCTGTGAGCACCAAACTCACTTCCAGTAGTCAGCGGAGCACAGCAGAGCATGAACCACACGAACAACAGCTTCTGTAGAATAACTTCTTTTATTCTCTACAGCTACTATACAAACTAACTACGGACTAAATGGAGACGCTGGACTGCACTGAGTGTTACAGCTGCATGAGCAGCGACCTTATCTATACACAGATAACACTCAGACTCCCTTTGAAGTCAGGCTGGAGCGGAATAAGTAATGAGCAAAATCCGCCCCCTCCTTTCTGAAACATCAGCAGATTCTTGCAATAGGAGGGGTGAAATATCCTCACCCTCATCCTTGACCACTGGTCCTATTAGCTAGGGATGATGGGAGTTGTAGTCCCAAAACATCTGGAGGGCCGAGTTTGCCTGTGCCTGTTCTACCTGGTCCTTCTTAAACTAGAGATGCCAGGGGCACCGAACCCAAGACCATCTTCACCTTATGACTGAGCAAGGTCGCTTCCCCAAGCTAATTTTTAACAAGGGGATTCTCTAGAGTTGAGTCAAGGTTCTGCCTACTCCTGACTCCCTCCCACAAGCACTGAGAAAGAGGCAAAAGTCTCTTTCAGTCCTGCCTCCCACAGCATTGGGCATCTCAGCTAAAAGACAACAGGAAAGGGCACTTTCATTCTCACTAGCTCTCTGTACAGGCCTCGTGCATGAGGCAAATGGGAGGGAGCAGATGAAACGCAGAGATGGAGGACTCTGGAGTGCCAAATTATGCATTATGATGAACACATTTTAGGAGCAAAAAAACTGTGCTTAAACCAGTATGTTTTTGGCAATTTTGGATGCTTCCCAGCCCAGATTCAGGGTCCTGCACTGCTTTCCTACCCCAAATCTTTGCCAGTTTGTATTGCCCCGATAGTGACAGCAGTCACAAAATTAAAAGACGCCTGCTTCTTGGGAGAAAAGCAATGACAAACCTAGACAGCATCTTAAAAAGCAGAGACATCACCTTGCCAACAAAGGTCCATATAGTAAAAGCTATGGTTTTCCCAGTAGTGATGTATGGAAGTGAGAGCTGGACCATAAAGAAGGCTGATCGCCGAAGAATTGATGCTTCTGAATTCTGGTGCTGGAGGAGACTCTTGAGAGTCCCATGGACTGCAAGAAGATCAAACCTCTCCATTCTGAAGGAAATCAGCCCTGAGTGCTCACTGGAAGGACAGATCCTGAAGCTGAGGCTCCAATACTTTGGCCACCTCATGAGAAGAGAAGACTCCCTGAAAAAGACCCTGATGTTGGGAAATATGGAGGGCACAAGGAGAAGGGGACGACAGAGGATGAGATGGTTGGACAGTGTTCTGGAAGCTACCAGCATGAGTTTGACCAAACTGCGGGAGGCAGTGGAAGACAGGAGTGTCTGGCGTGCTCTGGTCCATGGGGTCACGAAGAGTCGGACACGACAAAACGACTAAACAACAACAACAATTGCCCCAATATGTGCTGCTTAGTGACGCCACCTTCAGATCACCGCCAGCATCTGTAAAGGCTAATTAGGAACCTTGTCAGAAAGGAATCAAGCAGCACAACTTTATGTGGCAAAATGGCTATGGTTGTTCCTCATTTCAGCATCGGAAAGAGTTGGAGGCAGTGCTTGTAGGTTTGTTTGGTCATTAATTTGCAAAGATCCAAACTGCACTTACAAATAATTCTGTACCTGGTTCCAGAGAAGGTGAGATGCAAGCTTTTGCCAGCATGTGTGTGAGATTTGTATGGACTAATATGAAGGACATTTTTATTATAGGGGTTAATCTGTGTTTATTGTTTTCATCACTGTCTGTTGAAGTCTTCTGAAATGGAATATTTTATGAGTCAAAGCCACACTTTGTTGATAAGACAAGATATAAACGGACTAATCCAAACTATATGTCATGTGCTGGTTTTAAGGCATCCCATATGGTATAAAAAGTAGTATAAGCAGAAAATCCTCCTTATCTGGAGCCCAGTCACCAAGTATGTCAGGGATATTGCTTATCAGTGGCAAAACCCCCAAAACATTTACATATGTTAAAACCTTATGCCAGCCCCTTACTTAGCATCGTATTTTAATATTCACATTGATTTTATTACCATTCGTACATCATTGTTGGTTTTTTTGTGGTTGAAGAATTTCATGCGGAGATTTGTTTAAAATTCTTTGGAAACAAAAACTTCCTTTAAGTAGGTTCCATTGCACATTATCGACATTTAGGCTGCTGTCATGCTCATGAGGATGAACCTAAGCAAATTAACGGGGAATTTCCCCTCGTGACAGTAGGGAGGTTTATATAGCCATAGAGCTTGGTCCGTTACTGTGCTGCAGAAGACGGTCGTGAGAGACGTTCCACTTCCCCCCAGGAACATTCCCACAATGGCTGGGAGCCAGCAAGCATGAAACCCAGTGGACGTGCTCTTTACAGCAACACTGCTGCATCACAGAGGAACACTTCCAACATGTTAGGTCTGTGTTAGTCCCTTGCATTGGGTTACCAGACGTCCCCAGTTCCCGGGGACAGTCCCCGGATTTGCAAATCTGTCCCCGGACAAATTCCATCCCTGGAATGTCCCCAGATTTGCAAACCTGTCCCTGCTGAGGCTGCCACTGCCAAAGGGGAACCGGGGACATCCGGCGGTATAGATCTCCTGCCCCCTTCCCCCTTTGTTTTGACTGATTGGGGAAGGCTCGGGAATCGCAGGTGGCTGGCCGTTGCCCAGTTTTTTAAAAACTGTGCATTTATGTTTCACAGGATGTGAAAGAAGGGCTTTGCACCTTTCCTGGCAGAGAAACCACATGCCTTGTGCCCCTCCTGGGCAACAGCTGCCCACCCGTGACTCCTGAGCCTCCCCCAAACAAAAGGGGAAGGGGGCAGAAGATCGGGGAAGGCTTGGGAGTCACGGGCGGACAGCACACCATTGCCCAGGGGTTTTTTTTAAACTCTGTGCATTTATGTTTCACAGGATGGGAAAGAAGGGCTCTGTCCCTTTATACAACATGCATGTGTGCTCGGGCCCAGGGCCTTTGCCTCACCATCCCCACTACTGACTCCCTGTTGCTACTCAGCTTCCCAAAAAAGTGTCCCCAGATTCATTGGAAAAAAAATCTGGTAACCATACCCTTGCAGCAAAGGCACGGCATTCTGACGCAGCACGCATTTGCCACCGGGAGCTCATCTGCCGCAACAGCCACCAGCCAAGGCATGTCGGTGCTTAATTCCTGCACTGAGCAGTTGCAAGTGCACCAGTGAAACAGCGCAGCAAAAGTGCCCTGCAGTATTCTGGCAACAGGGCTGAATGACAACAAAGCAATATTGTGTTGTTGTTGTTTAAAAAAAGGATTGTGTTCTTCAAGTACAAAAAAAGAAAATCTTGCAAAAATCAGATCTGCCCCTAGGTATGTAACAAGGGTGTGGGACAGCTCTTGAATTTGTATATGCATGCAGAGGTGAAGCAAGGTGGGTGCGGTCCGCCCCAGGTGTCATCCTGAGGGGGGGTGACATTTGGCGTGGCATGTGCGCCTTTGCCCCCACTCCCGACTGGAGGAGACAGGCAGGCAGGCAAGAGGACGAGCTGCGCGGCTCCTCCCCCTAACGGCTTGGGGTATGCTTGGGAGTCATGGGGGGGCTCCAGGGCACCATTCCCCCCACTCCTGGCTGGAGGAGGCAGGCAGGCAGGTAGGGGAGAGGACAGGTGTCTTTCCTGAAGGGGGGTGACATTTGGCACACCCACTGCCTGCAACTCCCAAGCCTACAGTGAGCAGTGGCCCATCATGGCTGCCAGCAAAGCGGCAAAATTCCCTTCCCCCAGCTCGCTGTAGGCTTGCGAGTCACGGGTTGGGGGGGTGACAAAAAAAAATTCCATACTGGGTACCACCTGACCTTGCTACGCCTCCGTATGCTTGATTGACTTGAATTTAAGTCAACTCTTTAGTCCTGAGAAAGTTACTACCATCAGAAGGTTCCAAGAAGCAAAGATGCCATGGAAAACAATTGGGGTTGGTTCTCTGGCCCCCAGACTCAAATGCTGAATATTGTATGGTTCTAAGGATACTCTTCCTAGTCCCCTGACTTCACAAACCAAGAGGGAATAACTTAGTCACCTCATTTGACTGTGCCCAAACCACCTTATATTGAGGAAGGACATGTCACATTTCAAAAGTTGGAGTCCCCTCCGACAATAAGCCAGATTAATAGGCCATTTGAGATCTCCCCATTATGTACATGAGAATTGCCTAGTTGGATCAGTCTCAAAGTCAATCTTGCCCATGATATTGATATCAACGGTCACCTGAAGTAACCTGCCAGGTGCCCCCAGGAAACACAAGGTCTCCTGACCAAGACAGCCCCAGCTATCTACTGCTCCTGGCTGCCCTGCGTCATATGGCTACTTCCACCCCCTACTCTGTAAAGTACTTACAAGAGAACGATGTGTAAAGGTCCAAGACATCACGGCAGCAAAATAAAGGAAGGGAAAGGCTGGCTCCTTTGCCATACACACAAGCCCTCTTTTCTCCCCACATTGCAGCTGGGTAGCATCATCTATAGTTTGGACTTGTGGTTGCACAGAAGGTCCCCTCTGCCCTTGTCTGGTCAGTTTTGCAAGGCTTTATCTGATGCACTAAAGGGAGACTCCCACATCTGGAGTGGTGGGTAATTTCAGACAAGCAGAGCCCACAAGAAAATCAGATAATAAAATAACGGCACGAGGGGTTTTTAACAATTCAGGCAGACGTATGAAACTGCCCTTAGTAACCCTGCATTGTAACTACATAAACTTACTGGTATTAAAGGCTGCCAAGATATTAAACTGCAGCAGATAGTGCCGACATTGTGAATTCTCTACCACACTCAGCTAAACCCGTCCTTTGTCTCCACATCTCTTCTCATTCGACCCTATCAGTTTATGTACGCACCCAGTTCTCAGTTCAGCAGGCTGAAACTTCAGCTCAGAATGGTCTGTCAATAAAACCAGACTCGTTTATATGCTGTCCACACGTGCCATCCCTCTCCCAAATATAAATGACATGGTTTAAAAAAATAAAAAATCGAGATCATCATCCAAGTTTATTCCCCCCCCCTAGAATCCTTAGCATGCTACAATACCCCAACAAATGTTAATCATGAGCTCATTTCTCACAAGACATTTTCATGCAACTCACAGCTGTATTTGACTTTCCATTGACATTATACAGGTTTCTATCTAGCCATGTGAATCGTGTTGAAGGTGTCTCCAAAAAGTGTGCACGCTTCCATTGCACGGGAGCGGCAGACTCTTGGCCAGTCTTTCATGACTCTTGGTTTTAAAACCAGGGTGATTATTGTCATAAAGTCAACAAGGTCCTTCTTAAGTCCATTTGCCAATGAATTATTTGCTTTTGATATCTTATGTCCTGAGGAGTCCTCTTCTCAAACACTGCATTCAAGTACAATATCAACATTCCCAACTGTCTGCAAGGCAAGACTTATTTGCTCCACTCTAAAATGTTCTGCAATCCCTGGTTCCTCACATCTATGCTTAAAATTAATCTTTCCCCCCTTTTTTTCTGCAATAAACATTCAGCACTAAAGCCATGAAGTGGTAGCTATTTGGCATTTTCCAGTGAAGTGCAAGAAATAAAATAAGTTATGTCTTTATTGCTAAAGGATAGTAACAAGCAAAATCACTTTTTTTATATAATACAGTAACAAGAGCCGTCATTCCTTCCTCTTGACACCCAGTAGTTCTGCCACATTGCTAAATATCATTGTAAATTGTCATTCTAAGAGGATGTGTTTAGTATTCTAGAGTCTGAGGAGTCCGATCTTTCATCATAGTCGTCTTCTGTATAAATAGGCTGCTTGGAGACAATTGGGCATCCATCGTCAGGGATGGAGATCCTGGGAT
Organism: Podarcis vaucheri; assembly: GCF_965113315.1. Taxonomy (NCBI): domain Eukaryota; kingdom Metazoa; phylum Chordata; class Lepidosauria; order Squamata; family Lacertidae; genus Podarcis; species Podarcis vaucheri. Next base: position 14,241,423 of record NC_138755.1, read on the forward strand.
CTTCTGACGGCCGCGTAGGAAGCACTGGAGAACTTCGGAAGACGCTGGTGGTATTGGTGGAGAAAGGGCTGACATACTGAGACCTCAGCTGGTACTGCTGCTGCAGCGTCATGGTGTTCCACAAAGTGACATCGTTGGGCAGAAACGGGCTGGATTGGTTTCTTGCCAAAGTATTCCTCAGCATCAGCGGGTACCGAGGTGGCTGTGGGAACGGGTGCTGTAAGGGGACAGCCAACGGATTCGGCACAACATTACTAGCGTCAGCAGAAAACCTCAGTGTGTCTGGAACTCTGAAGGCAGACCCTACAGACCACTTGGAGGAAGAGATGGGATAGGAACCCAACGTGTGTTCAAAGAGGTGTCCATTTGAAGGCAAAACCAGACCTTCTGATTCTGAAGAAGTTCGGTCCCCCCCAGCTATGGAGGACCTGCTCGAGAGAAGAACCTCAACCGCACTCACCAGGTCACCCCCACAGCCCTTCAAGATTAATTCAAGCACGGTTGGCTTTTGGTTGGGAAATATCTTTTTTAACACCTCAAGGGGTGGCCGGTTGGCTTTCAAGCCAAAAGGCAGAGAAACTGTCCCTGATGGACCTTCGATCAGGAGGTGGTTTGGCTCTGGCTGGTACTTGGGGCTCTCAGGCCTGCTGTCGGCGCTGCCGCTGTTTTTCTGGATGGCGTAGCCTCCTTCATCCACAGACACAATCTCTGGGCTCTCTGGAGCAAAACCGCTCTTGGCTTTTGTCAAGTCTGGGGTGCTCCTTTGGTCGGCTTCTTTGTCACTGTAGGTCTCGGCACTGTCCACTCCGCTGGCATCCCCCAGTCGATCGTCGGTCATGTCTGTAAAACAGAGGGCAGATTTGTTATGCCAGGAACAGCTCTTAAAAGGAAGGGGAAGTTCCAGTAAGTATTAAAGGAGGCGCTTGATAATAAAGTCGGACTGCCGGTTCGACTCTGGGTCCTTCCCCATATCTGCTACCTTGAGGGTTGTTATGAGCACAGCAAATCAGAGATGGACCATTTTATAGTTCAAATCAGGGAAAATAAATACAGTAAATCAACACAGTACAAAGATTCACAAAATGTTTAGGGGTATGCGTACCCCAGGGAAAAAAGCACTGGAGATGGACATAACAAAGCTATTCTGTCTGTCTCTGTGTCTCCCTATAACAGTTATATACTTACTTATTTATGATTTAACTCATAAATAAGTAAGTATATAAATAATTTTCACAAAAGTTATGCTGACAAATAATTTTATTTCAAGGCTTGAACTGTATCTGCATATAAAGACAAAATGGAAAATATAGATAAATATGCAGACCGAGGCCCCCCTTTTGGAGGCCCGGGACAAGTGGCCCATATCCCCCCCCCCCCCGGTCTGGGCCTGCCTTTCCATGACAAAAACCACAGACATGCAGAATGAGCTTGAGAAAGGGGATGTTCTCTTTTTCTCCTCTCCAACTTTCCTTCATTTAGGCAAATTCTGTGGAGCTCATATCTCGATGCAATACTCTGTTTAAATAACCAAGCATAAGCAGCAAATAACCTGTGAACACTCGTGCCTTATGTTCTAATACACTGAACTCTATACCTACCCCAGCACAAAAATATTTATTTCCAAGTTTGTAAAATATGTACTCTTATTTAAGCTCATGTATCCTATGACTCTCCCAACCACCAAATTTCTGGGGGCTGGAGGGTGAAGACTCATAAAACTATGAATCATAAAGGTGAATCATTATTAGGTCTAGAACATTTTCAGTGTGGTTTGAAAGCAATGCTTTATGTTAAAAATTCTGCTAATATTTTGGCTGTCCTTGAAATTACACATCCAGTGCCTTGATATTTAATTTAGCAGGGCTACAAGGCATGATTAGCAATGCGGGTGGCACTGTGGGTTAGACCACAGAGCCTAGGACTTGCCGATCAGAAGGTCAGCAGTTTGAATCCCCGCGATGGGGTGAGTTCCCATTGCTTGGTCCCTGCCCCTGCCAACCTAGCAGTTCGAAAGCATGTCAAAGTGCAAGTAGATAAATAGGTACTGCTCCAGCGGGAAGGTAAACGGCGTTTCCATGCTCTGCTCTGGTTCGCCAGAAGCAGCTTAGTCATGCTGGCCACATGACCTGGAAGCTGTACACCAGCTCCCTTGGCCAATAAAGCGTGATGAGTGCCTCAACCCCAGAGTTGGTCACGACTGGACCTAATGGTCAGGGGTCCCTCTACCTTTACCTTTTACAAGGTGTGATTAGAACCATTTGCTGCACCCCTGCAGCCAATGCAGAGTCTGTGTGTGTGTGTGTGTGTGTGTGTGTGTGTGAGAGAGAGAGAGAGAGAGAGAGAGAGAGAGAGAGAGAGAGAGAGAGAGAGTGTCTTACGTACCAGAAATAGTTTTGATAAGATTAGTTAAGGTTAAAACAAATTTTACAAGGTTGGTAAAATAACAGTTTTTATTAGAACCAGTTAGTATTCAGAATGCACTCTGCAAGTTTCCATGTTGCATAAAAAAACTTTCATACATGGGTCATTCATTGAAAAATATCTGTAAAAGAAACAATAGATGTTTCTGAAAGAAAGTGCATATTCCACACTTCCGTGAGTTCCGTGTGTAAATCGGAACAAGGGACAATCCTCAGAAAACTTGATTGCCATTTGTTCCAACTTAGCGCAGGGCAAATGCAAAACCACTCAGACACACGCCTAGAAAACAAGGGGCATTTTTGCCATTATTTACAGGGAAATCAAGGAAGTTCCTACAGGTCAAGTTGGGAACTTACATAGTGACTGAAAGTATTTGCATGCCTATATGATTCTATTCTGTCTTATACCTGATAAATCTATACACCTTAACTCTCTGAATAGCAGTTCTAGCTGAAGGACTTAATGTTTAGTTATGATTTATTGCTCCGTTATTCATTTTTATGTTGCCTTGCATATATCAAACTGTATCCTAGTTAATTCTTCATTGAAACTAGAAGTCATCCAGAGTATAAGTTGAAACCTAACTTTGCTTAGAGGTCAAGCTGATTAAAATAGATTTTGTTTTTTATGAACTGAAACTGCTTTGCACCCGGGATTCCACACAGTTTTGCATTTTCTAAAACTGAACACTTGAAAAATAGCAAGTTTGTTATTGGACTTGAGGCAGGTTCGGAGTCAAGTCCACAAGCAGTTTCCTCAAAAGTAGTGGAACATCTCCTTTAGCTAAAATAATGTTAATAATAACTTGGACAGAATAGATCCTAACAATAAAATGTTGTGCAAACAGTATTATTTATGAGCAACAGAAAGAGCAAAGGCATCTACTGATTTCCACTATCACTTTTTATTTTAAAACATTGCACTTGATTGCTTTGTTTCTTTTAACATTTTGTGCATGTCAGCCTCAAATTGTTGTTTCTCATTGAGGTAACAGTTCTTTGACACTGTGCATACTCCTGGATCTGCCAAGGAAGCGCAAATGATTTCTGCCTGAATAAATAGCTGAATTTATCCCAAATGAATGTATTCATTTTTTTTGTATTGGCTGTCGCTTTTCTAGTAAACAATTTGCAGCCCTCATTGTTGCTTTCCACCGTTCAGGGGTTCACCTTCTATGCAGCTTCCTAATGTAGTTTAGAATATGGATATATTCACACTCACCCATAAAACAGCCTTTGCAGATTTGACGCCATGTGCCACAGTCGCGTAATACTTTGATGGTTCTGAATCTGTGTGTCCCCAGAGAGGCAGACCTCCAGAGCGGCTCCTCATTTCAAGAAGCAACACTCTAGCTGGAAGGAGTTCTCCAGGACATTTGATGGATGAAGATTTCCCCCTCCCCTCACCTCAAAGCCGTTAAGCAGAAAGTGCTGACTAGCTGGCAGGGAAGAATTTCTCATCAATGCTCTTTGATTGTATTTTGCAAACAAAATGCCTGGTGCCTGGTAACATTTCACTTGAGCCTGACCTTCCCCAAAAGTTATTGCTATCAGATTCGATTTACACTGTCCTCCCATGATTACTGTAATCTTTTAAACTGGGGAGTTCATTTATCAGGGAGGCAGGGAGTGCGAGTCAATCGTGCTTCTATCCATCAGATTTATAAGCTTCTTGCACTTCAGAGGAGCTTCTGTTCTCAGGCCACGTCCCTCCCAAAAACTGCTGGAAATGCCGAACCGCCTGTGGACTTCAGCGGTACTCTTTCCTGTGGGAATGTTCAGGGAGGCAGGAGAGGATATATTGTTTATTAATATCCTTCCTAACTTGCCCTTGGGACACGGGTGGCGCTGTGGGTTAAACCACAGAGCCTAGGACTTGCCGATCAGAAGGTCGGCGGTTCGAATCCCCACGACGGGGTGAGCTCCCATTGCTTTCTCCCAGCTCCTGCCAACCTAGCAGTTTGAAAGCACAGCAAACTGCAAGTAGATAAATAGGTACCACTCCGGTGGGAAGGTAAACGGTGTATCCGTGCACTGTTCTGGTTCGCCAGAAGCAGCTTAGTCATGCTGGCCACATGACCCGGAAGCTGTACACCGGCTCCCTCAGCCAATAAAGCGAGATGAGAGCCACAACCCAAGTCGGCCACAACTGGACCTAAGGTCAGGGGTCCCTTTACCTTTACCTAACTTGTGCTAGCAAGTTCCTTTACTGAGCAGAGTTTACATTCCCCTTTTTAATTGCACAGCAGGTAGCTGGTTGCAAGCTTGTGTAAGCCTCTCACTATCATACAATTCAGTACAGTCATACCTCAGGATAAATGTGCTTCAAGTTAAGTATTTTCGGGTTGTGCTCCGCGGTGACCCGGAAGTAACAGAGCGCATTACTTCCGGGTTTCGCCACGCGTGCAAGCGCAGACGCATGCGCATGCGCGGAAGTGGCAAAACGTGAAACGCAACATGCGCATGCACATACGCAGGTTGCGTTCGCTTCAGGATGAGAACGGGGCTCCAGAATGGATCCCGTTCACATCCCAAGGTACCACTGTATTGAATTGATGTTCCTGGTAAGTTTCCTTTCATCCCTCTTAAAAGAATAAACACACCACAATCTTGTATAAGGTATATAAAAGTAGTTTACTCACATTCTGTTCACAGTTGGATCCCAGAAGGCAGACTTAGTTACAAAGTATATACATGTGGATCCTATCCCAGGCTTCCTCAACCTCGGCCCTCCATATGTTTTTGACCTAGAAGTCCCATGATCCCTAACTAGCAGGACCAATGACCAGGGATGATTGGGAAGGCCAGGGTTAAGGAAGCCTGATCTATCTGGAAGGCCAAGGTTAAGGAAGCCTGATCTATCCCATATGGGGGTAATCCCAGGGTCCTGGGATTTTTTGCATATCTAGCTAAAAAGCTGCTCCAAAAACAGAGGAAGTCAAAAAGGGAGAGAGTGCAGCATGCCCTGTACTTTTGTTACCTGGACAGGTAAGGTCATGCCACCTCTAAAAGGTAAAGGGAGCCTTGACCATTAGGTCCGGTCATGGTCGACTCTGGGGTTGCGGTGCTCATCTCGCTGTATTGGCCGAGGGAGCTGGCATACAGCTTCTGGGTCATGTGGCCAGCATGATTAAGCCACTTCTGGCGAACCAGAGCAGCACATGGAAATGCCATTTACCTTCCCGCCAGAGCGGTACCCTATTTATCTACCTGCACTTTGACATGCTTTTGAACTGCTAGGTTGGCAGGAGCAGGGACCGAGCAACGGGAGCTCACCCCGTTACAAGGATTCGAACCGCCGACCTTCTGATCGGCAAGCCCTAGGCTCTGTGGTTTAACCCACAGCGCCACCCGCGTCTAGTCACATGCAAAAGAAGTATGTCCCAGCCAGGAGGAAACAGGAAGTTTTCCCCGCATGTCCACTCTAGGAAAACAAGGAATGTGGTACTTGACTGCTACTTAGGTATCACATCCCATATTTCCAAAGTGAGGGAGGGGCCAATGAAGCCCTCCAGGGTTGTGTTGCCTGGAACGCAGGACACAAATCTCAGATGATGCTTAGGGACTCACGAATGCAGGGCCGGGGACCTGTGGCCCTGCACAAGCAGGTGGACCACCTTCCATCAGTCCCAGACAGCATGGCCAATGGCCAAGGGAGTTATAGCAAAGGTGGAACTAAGGGAGCACAGCCGGTTTGGTTGCACCGGGTGCAAGGCTTCTGGGGTGGTGCAGAAGACGAGAGGCAGGGGTGCCAGATTTTGGTGCTGCACATGGCGCCACTGGCATTTGAGATGCCAAGGTCCGCCACTGGTTATAGTTCCACACTGAGGGGTAGTGGGGCAGGCAGGCAGGGACAAAACACCGCCACTTTTTCCACAACATGATGTCATCTCATGGGACACTAGTTGCCAGTCCTCTGCACTGCAAATAAATAAACTTCTCTCTGGGAGAAACCCACCAAATCACTTAAGCAGAAGAAGAGGAAGGCTACATTAGCATAGGGATTAAAGTGCCACTTTTATTTGGAAAAATCCCCAAGTCCTTTTACCATGACCAACCAAATTGTCAACTGATTTTGTTGGGGACCAAAAAAAGAAAGAAAAATGACTAAGGTTTTCTTTCAGCTGCAGAGTTTATAATGCTAACTCATCAAAGCAATTATATTTTTCCCCAGAGACAGATGCTATCCATACTGTTTAAGTAAGATACTGTTTAAGTAAGTTAAGTGACCAGCTTTCATTTAAGCAGATGTCAGCATTACATGTTATGAATTCTGCCCTGCGATCTGCTGGAGGAAAGTGGTAGTCATTGCTTCTTTAGCCCAGAATCCTGAATGTGTAACCTGTTATCTGTAGTACCTGTGGGCGGGGGAGGGGGCACTTGCTCAGATATCCTTAAATTTCCAGGAGGAAAAAAAGAGATTTATTCAGCCTTCAATCAGCCCATAAGGCAAATGAGTCCTGAAGCTGACCTCATGGCAGCAACATCTGCTTAATTTTTGTACACATACACTCCTCCTCACTCCCTGCTTTGTGTTAACATCTTGTCCGATGAAGATTTCTGAAGAATTTGAAAGCTTGCCACACTTTTATGATCTTTTGGTTGGTTCGAATGAAGGAATTGCCCAGGTGCTGATTTCACAGGCCTTCAGTTTCAAGGAATTGGCTTAATTGTAAAACAAAAAAATTGTCCAAGAATAATTCTAATTACAGCACTGACACTTTTTTTTGTAAAAACAAGGCACTGAACACAAGGTGACTTGCAAGAGCACAACTTTCTTCTGAATTTCGCTCCTTCTCTTTAAGCCCACAGAACAAGGGATGCTGCAGGTGATGTTTTGTTATATAAACCAAACCATGGCAACAGAAAGCCTCTGCCACTCCACAATAAAGGATTTATTACATTGTTTAAAATCTTTAGATGGATGTTCAGGACAAGAATATAACAAATATAAAACCCCAGAACACGTAAAAATCTTTTAAGTATTATATTTCCATTCATTCACGCTGGAAAAAATAGAATAAAAGCAGTAAACATGTATCTACAGAAGGATGCAAACAATCTCTGGAATCCTTCTCCCTCTTCTAAGACTTGGATTGAATTTAAATGTTTAAACATACTTCTCCCTTTTCAGGGAGAGCCACTGAATTGACACGTCTGTGCAAGCACAAATCAATCCTCTTCAATTAAACTGTTCTTTTCTTCTTCTGTTTTATTAATTTTTTATTTAAAATCAGCAGCAAAATACTGGAGGGGTGGGGGGGAATTATGGGTGCCCTCGCAGAAAGAAGGGAATCAATGTATCATGGGTCCTAATATACTCAGCGGAGGACTTAGAGGCAGGAACTGCTAACAGAGAAGAAAATCTTTAAAACAGCCATGTGTCTGAGTTATGTACTTGTAGATTCGTTCGTACTCCAGAACTTTACACACATCGTTTAGAACCGGATTGGAGCAGCAGGAATCGCGCCAAGGCGAAATATGCAGATAGCAAGTTTCCTTTCTATCTACACGTCTCGCTATTTCATTCTCCCCACACCTTAGCGGCTTGTCGGCTATGTTGTTGACAATTGACAATTTGACAACTGACAATTTCTCAGTGGGAAATCCCATTTAAATCAAGAGGTCATCGTCCCAAGCAAACTGGGACCGGATAATTGCAGCCTTATGGAGAGCAATCCTAAACATGTTAAGCGGGAGTGAACCCCATTGATCTTACAAGGCAACCCTCTACATTTTTACTCAGAAGTAAGCCCTATCGATCAGACTTTCTCCTAGAACTGCAGCCTTACTCCGCCGTGCGAGTGCTTATAATTGTAGCCTCGCTTTGCTTACTGCAAACTTTAAGGCTGCGAACCTGCTATGCACATTTACTTGGGGAGGGGAGAAAGAGTCGGGAATGAAACCCCCAAGAACACTCTTAACGCTTTTCCCCTAAAGTCCTACTAAAGGTAAAGGTAAAGGGACCCCTGGCCATTAGGTCCAGTCGTGACCGACTCTGTCCTACTAGCTGCCGTCAAAATGCCTGCAGATTCGGAGGCAAAACTGGGGAAGGAAAAGCTCAGTCGGTAGGTAGACCATTTGACTCTTAATATCAGGGCCGGATTTAGGTTTTATGAAGGCCCTAAGCCTCACTAAAGGAATGGGAATGGGGCCCTTTCTATGTCCAGCTGTCCTTTGTCAACAACAAATGGTCGCTGTTTTTTGTGTTGAATATATGCTATATGGTAATTTATGGACCTAAAAGGTATCTCAAGCCATTTGCACATAACAAAAGATGAATTTTTATCAAAGTTTTTGATCCAGTACGTCCAGGTTTTTTTCCTTTACATTTTTTTTGGGGGGCAAGAGAGCGGGGCCCCAAGCTATAGCTTGTTTAGCTTATACGCAAATCCGGCACTGCTTAATATTGCTGAGATTTTTATAGAAACTAGGAGAGGGTATATAGATGATATAGATATAGATATAGATATAGATATAGATATAGATATATAGATATAGATATAGATATAGATATAGATATAGATATAGATACTGTATTATCATTCCTTCCTCACGTTTGTAAATTCAGCAGAACGTATCCCTTTGTATCTTAGAATGAGGAAGCTTAGACAGGCCAGTTTTAGCCTGTTGGTTTAAGTAATCCGGGATTATTTTAAGGCAAACTGGATTCCCCTGGTATTTCCCATTTTCTTAAAACAATAATCACACAAACAGTCTTGCAAAAGGTAAAAAATAACATTTACTCACTCGGAATACTTGTTGAAGAGTAACAGATACAGCAGCTTCGTTCAGGCAAGCTCAAAATGGTAACCAGGTTACAAAGGCATACTTGAGTCTGGTTTAAAATGGTGTCTGAGCAATGCAGCTCGGACATCCAGATGTTCTACATTGCTGAGATGAAGTTGAAAGGGCAAAGGGCAGAGAGGAAGTACCCAGCCAGGTGAGGAGATTATAGGAATGGATACGCCTTCCCCTAACAGGGCACTGTGGGAGCGTCTCTCAGGGAACTTACAAGACTCTGAGATTCAGCTCCTCTCTGCGCCTATGTAGCAAACATGCATCGTTGGTTTGACTGCATTGTAAAAATCCCACAAATCTGAGGTTCGTGGGATCGAGCCCATTGGGCAAAAAGTTCCCTGCATTTTAGGAGGTTGGACTATATGACCCTCGAGTTCCCTTCCAACTCTACAATTCTATTATTCTTTTTTATGCCAATTCTTTTTTTTATTGATTCTCCATAAGTTTTAAGAAATTGTCACCAGGCTGTTACAAATTAATAGAATTATTCTAAGCATCACACAAACCTTTAAATTCATGCTTATTGAATAGCGCGCATTTCCAAAAGTGAAGCTGGAATCAAGTGGGAATATTTATTCTGGATCCATAGGGAATGGTGACTATTCATTCCAAAGAACCCTTTGGAACTGGAGTGTGGAACACGCTGGGCACGCAAGGGTGCAATCCTATCCAGAAAACAACATCCATTCGGATTTTCGGAAACTAAAAATAAATAAATCCCCAACTTCTTCCCAGTGCATCGCGTATAAAAGTGAAAACCGAAGAGGACTAAGTCGCGCGCCCCTCCTCCCCCCAAAAAACCCGACAGTTGAGGTTTCGCAGTGTGTTGCAATATTCTCTTCAGCCCCGAAATATCTAAATACCCCGGAGACGCGGCGGCCTACATTAATTCTCCCCACCTCTGCCCCGAATAATAAGGAGCCTGGGCACCAGCTTACCCCTCGCCTGCCTCGCCCTTCCTAATCTAAGCGCCTTTACGCAGCGCCGCAGTCCAGGCCCCCTCGGAGCAAGGTCGACGGCTCCAGGGTTGTGTTCGAGTTCTGAAACCTCTCCCTCTCTTACGCACAGAAGCAGCCTCGTCTAAGACGACCCGGTGTTTGCATGGGGTAGAGAGGGCACGCCACACTTTTCTTTGTATTGTATGTATCCCATCCCAGCCACGCTTTCCAGAAATGCGCGCAAGTACCCAAGGTCCGGGCGGAAAGTCTTCGAGGAAGGAGCTAGGAGACCGTCCCGCTGTGTCCGCAGCCCCTTCCGCGCTCCTTCGAGGAAAGGGGTTTGTTACCAAGGGGCTGGTGTGCTGGATAGTCAAATGCACCTGCGAGTCTCTCGGAGAAAGAGTCGTCGCCAGGTTTAATGGGAGAAGAAAAATTCCCAAAAAGTTTCCTGACACAATCCGCCACGAAAGGGCCACGGCAGTTGTACAAAAACCAGCATTCCGTGTGTTAACTCCGCACACGCACTCACCAACGTCTAACCTTGAAGGAACGCGACGCAGCGCACTCCTGAACTGTTGTTACACGAAAGTAACCTCGCTTCATTTCGAAAGAGACTTGGGTCGCCAGGCCTAAAATGAGGCAGGGAGGCCCCGCGATCCGCCGCCTCGAAGCCAGTTCCGGATCAGGCCCACTTCTTGAAGTCAAAAAGCGCTCGTTTCCCACTCAACGGGCATCGTTGGGGATCGAGGTATACTATAAGTTGACTTAAACGAGGAACATCCAAAGCGCAGGGCAAGATCCGGCAGTGCGCCTCAAACCTTTGCTTCCAAGTGCAACGGAACTCCGGAGAAGTCCATTGTCTTCAGGGGGTCTTCTCCGAGCAAGACTAGCGTTAGATGCCACCCATTGATCTTCATGCGAAATCAGCACGGTTATATTTCAAATCCCCGCACCTGGAGCTCAGAGCCACTGCGCATCCTGTTCCTCTGCATGTTTACTCGGAAGTCGGACCCAGCAAGTTTAATAGGCCTCTCCCGAGTAGAGGATACTGTTGATACAATTTTGATTTCCCCCCACTTCCTACCCCTTATCACATAAAAAATAAACGCACATTAGCAGCCTCCTAATTGTTTGATGGGCTAAGAGAGGAAAGAGTTTAGTTACCTATTTTTTTGGGGGGGGGAAACAAAACTAAATTGACAGTTTTACAACAATTCCAGTCGGCCCAGAATGCAGCAGGTATGACAGCCAGCAGAACACGGTGCTGAGCGCGTACGAAGCCTATTTCAGAAGCGCTTCCGCCGTTTGTCAACCCTACCTGGCGCTCTTCGGAACTCGTTATCCTCTCCAAGCCTTAAGCGTTTGGTCTAGATGCCCAAGAGGGCCTTTTTCGTGCCGGCACCTCAAGAGTAGGACTCCTTGCTACGGGAGAGACTCGCTCTTCCCACTGTCGAGGGAAGACGATTCTGCTTAAGCGAGCTTTTTATTAGCCTTGTTCTGTAATCCGGACTCTGCGAAGTTTTAAATGTTTGGTTATTTAAAATAATTGTAATTGTTTTGTTATGACTGTTGCATTGGTTACTGGGGGGTGATGGTAAGCGGTTAGCTGCCCTGAAAATGCACCAGATAGGGTTATTTAAAGAAATAAAGATCAGGAGGGTTAAACGTTTAATTTATAATTATGAAGGTGAGTGAGAGTTTGGAGTCACAGGACGTCACCAAGAAGGAAACTGTCTACAACGAATATACTCCGGGGTTTATACACTCTCTCCCCCGCCTTGTTTCCCCGCCTCCTCTTTCATTTTCCAATTAAGCAGCAAAGGTTATTTCTACTAAGTCCCCTGCAAGCTAGCAGAGTACTTTGAAACCTGAGAAAAGTCGCGAGAGGGGCCTTGATCTTTCGGGGAGCCGGCTCTCTCCACACACCCGCGCGCGAACAGCAAAATCACATTTGCCAAAAGGAAAACAGGGCGAGAGTCGTTTCCTGATGGAACTGGCGGGACCAGGGCGGCTTGTGAGTCTCTCTGAATTTCCTAGAATGGGCCGCAAAGATGATGGCGCAGGTTCCGCGCAGAAACAGCTGCCGAGACGGCAGATAAACCCCATAAATCCTCTCCCAGGGAGCTGTGAGGTCCTGAGGGGATTTTCCCTGCTACCCTTATTAGCTCGTTACAGCCTTTATTGCAGCGCCGCAGGACTGCTAATAATAATAATAATAATAATTTATTATTTATACCCCGCCCATCTGGCTGGGCCTCCCCAGCCACTCTGGGCGGCTTCCATAAAAACCAAAAATACAATAAAATATCACACGTTAAAAACTTCCCTGAACAGGGCTGCCTTAAGATGTCTCCTGAATGTCAGGTAGTTGTTTATCGCCTTGACATCTGCTGGAAGGGTGTTCCACAGGGCGGGCGCCACTACCGAGAAGGCCCTCTGCCTGGTTCCCTGTAGCTTTGCTTCTCGCAGTGAGGGAACCGCCAGAAGGCCCTCGGCGCTGGACCTCAGCGTCCGGGCAGACTGATGGGGGTGGAGACGCTCCTTCAGGTATACTGGACCGAGGCATCTAGACCAAAAGCTTAAGGCTTGGAGAGGATAACCAGTTCCGAGCGACAGGCAGGGTTGACAAACGGCGGGAGCGCTTCGGAAATAGGCTTCGTACGCGCTCAGCACCGTGTTCTGCTGCTGCAGCCGAATAAGCCGGACCCTGAGCGCCGACGGGTCTCCAATTTCACCAGGATGTTGTATATTTTTAGGACAGGACTCTCTATTCGTCGCAGTCTCCTCGCCGATTTGACACAGGTCGGGGACTTGTGGCCTGAATCTTTCCTGTTTCCACCAGGTTTCTGCAGCAGAAAAATCTGGCGGTGAGTAAAAGCCTAATCGGGCTGCATAAACAGGGCAGACACACATTTTGATTCTAAGCGCACACCTGGCTCCCCAGGTCTTTGCATTATCTGCAACAAAGCTTGCCCTGCGATCCTATGCATGCTTACCAGGGAGAAAGGCCTACTCACCAAGAATTGGGCGGTAAATCCCTGCTGCTTACAGTCCGAGCCTTGGTGCAGTTAGGCGCGCTGAATCTGCGCAACATTGAACTTCCCAGCGGCTGCACAAGCTCAGGGACGCCACGACGCCGGCTTAAGTACAGTGCAATCCTGAATACGACCACTCAGAAAGCTCGACGGACCTTCCAAGACGGCAAGGCGAGGTCCCAGGGGCCTTTCTTACTCAGGATCCGTTTTAAGGGCCGAACCTGCTTACACGGGCTCTTCTTCTTCCAGAGCACAGCAGCTCAGGCGCAACAGCCAAACAAGATAACCGTGCGTTTCTCACGCTAAAAATAATGGCTTCGAACGGTCACTAACCCGCATTTCACAGCTCAGTATTTCTGGTTACGCTCTTTGATATTTCCCCCACCTCTTCCAACTATTAAATTCCCTGGGTCGACAGGAATGTAAATTGCAGTCTCCCCCTGTCTACCCCAAAACAGCATCTCCTCGCCAGTCGCTTCCGACTAGCTAAGTGCTGCTGTCTGCCTGTCTTTCCAAAGACAAGCCATGGAGTCCCTACTTTTGAAAAGTGTGACATTTCTATGGTAGTTTTTGTTACGTGACTCGCACCATGGGGCCCCCTGGGTGGGTTATGCGGACTCTCCGGGGCTCACGGACCACCAATTGGGAATTACTGTTAAGCTCTGGGAAGAAGCAGGCTGGACCGAGAGGGGGTCGGGCTGGTTTTATTTATTTTTTAAACGAACCCGCAAACAGCAGCTGCTTGTCCCCCCGAGGACCAGCAAAGTTACGGATGGGCTCCCTGGGCTAGAAGGTCCCTATCCCTGGCTCCGTATTTATGGATCCCCTGGATCCTTGACTCCAGTCACCTTGATTCCAGTCACCTAGGCCCCCCGGGATTCCGCTTCACAGGGCGGAGCGCGCAGAGCAAAGGGACGGTCAGCCTCTGCAATCAAGACCGCGACAGGATCGAGTAGATCCCACAAGTTGTTATTCGAAGCGGAGGCCCCACAGAGTTCACGAAGACTTACTTCCCAGTCGGGGAGTTTAGAGTTCACCCTGGACGGATAGGGACACCTCATCTGTACCGCGGATCTGTTACAAACCATACCGAGGTCTCTGAGAGACGTCGTGGGGGGGGGCATCGAAATATTCTGAAATATCAGGTTCTAAATGGCCGGAGGAAGCTGTCCCCGGGTCCTGGCGAGGCAGGTGAACGAGACCTGATCACACCTTTATTCACGGAGGAAGAATCGCTGTGGAGGCGCTGTCCGGCTCCTTCAGCGCCCCTCGACGGCAAAGGGGCTGAGGCGCCCCATGCTTGGTGACCTGGGAGTAAGCATCACTGGACCCAACAGCGCTTACTTCTGAGTAAACACGCGCAATGTTGTACTGCGTGGAGATATCGCTTCTTTCCTTAAGAAAAGCTCACAGACGGCCCTTCGGGGGTGGTTGTCTCTCAGCCTCCTCCTTGTTGTCCCGAAAAGAACTGGCGCCCTTGGGAAAGAGGAGCGTCCGCGGGTGCCGGCGAGGCAGAGACCGAGGCCGGGTCCCTTCCCCTCCTGTCCTCGGCCTCGCGCACAGCAGCTTTCCACCCCAAAATCCGGTCCCGGTTGGGAAGAGAAGGGCCTGCCCCGCCTCCGCCTGTCTTCAGTGCGCGTCTTGGATGTATGACAGCAGGCAAGCACTCTTGGCAAGCTCAGAGTCTCCCTCGCTCTCCGGACAACGGGACACGCCGCCCCGCCAAGGAAAGTCGTCGGGGGACCAAAGGCGCCCCATCCCGGCGATTCTAGTTGCCTCCCAAGTAGGAGGCGGGAGAAGATGCGTTTCCTCCCCAGCGCAGCACCCACTTCCCAATCGAGACCGTCCCCCCGCCCCCGCTTTGCTCTTCCCTTTTCCTTCCAGACGGCAGAAGAAAGAGGCCGCCGCACACCAGAGAGAAACCTCCCCACTCCCCACCCCCAGCGAAGTTTTCCACGGCCCGGGGCCCACTTAGGCGCGCGGGAATCTCCCGATTCATTACAATACCCCTTTAGCCTTTGCCTAGGGATCAGGCCCCGACGCCGTAGGCATACAGTTTAAGCCGGAGAGCGACTTGCAACTAAGTCTCCACTAGATTTCAACCGGATTTGTTTTTTATGTCAGCGAAGTTACGACGGCTGCCTACAGCTCCACTTCGGAAAGAGCCTCCGTCCTCACCACCGTGTCTGCGGGAACTGCCTGCTTCCTTAGAGTAAATTCCGGGCCCCGCCGCCTCCCCAGTTCCGGGGCTGAGATATGGTTCTGCCGCCTGAGCCCCGGAAGCCGATGAACCCTTTATAATCCAGGCGAAGTCAAAGCAGCCTAGTTGAAGCCCCTCGCCCTGCTGCTTGTGGGGCCCGATGCGCCACTGGTTGCCTCTGGGCGCCTTGCCCCCCCCGCTCCTCCCCCCCCCCGCACTCCCACTTACCTGCTTTGGGCAGCTGCGGAGGCTGGACGGCGGCGGGCTGCTCCGAAGCCCAGCGGAGGGCTGCGGCGGCCAGCTCCATCGGCGGGCGATGCGGTGTGCCTGGGGGTCCCTCCGAGGGGGCGACGGCGGCTGCAGCGGCTCCTGCTGCTGCTCCTACTCCGGGGTGCCCCGTGGTCGTGGCCCCGGCCGAGCCGGGCGCGGCGGCGGCAGCGGCGGGCAGGGCGCGCAGGGCGTCGGGGATGAGGCTCTCCAGGCTCTCGTTGGCCTGCTGCCTGCGCAGCGCCACTTGCGCTGCCATGACGCGCTGCCGCTCGATGATGAGGATGCACTTCTCGCACGTGCAGTCCTTGAAGCGGCAGTAGCGCTTGTGGCCCTTCAGCCACGACAGCACGCCGTGGTTGCGGCAGCGCGCGCACTTGGGCGTCCGCTGCAGGGGCGCCCTCGCCGGAGGCGCTACCGGGCCGCCCATGTACAAGTAGGGCGAGCCGTAGCCGTTCATGGCGCGCTGAGAGGGCCCAGGCGCGCGGCGGGAAGGCGGGCGGGTGCGCAAGCCAGGGAGCGCAGCCTCGACGGCAGTCCCGGGACAGCCACTACGGCCTCGGACCGCCGCTCGCCCGCCGCATCCTCACGCACAAGGGTCTCGCCTGTGCGCGCCTTCGAGGCAGAGCTGGAGTGCCGCTGGCAGACGGGCTCCGGGCTTGCCCGCCTCTTCCTCGACGCTCCTCCTCCTCCTCCGCGGCTGCGCTTCTTGCTCTCGTCGACCAGGCAACCACTCCGCCCCTTGCAGCTCCTTCCCTCCGCAGGCGCAGAGATCAGCGGCGCCCCCTGCTCTGCCCTCCGGGAAGCGGCCCTTCCTTTCTGGAGAGGTCGAGGGAGACGGAGCGCGAGAGATGGAAAGGGCGGGCGAGGGGCGCCGGTGCGTCCTAGGAGAGCGCGCGAGGTTGCTGGGCGACGTTCAGGGCGCCTTTTCCCTTCCACCGCCTGCGCGCAACGGGATCTGACTACGGGCTCAGCAGCAGCTAAGCGGAGTGGAGATTGCAGCTGCCTTGAGCTTTCCCCGACGCCAGGTCTCTGTTTCTCGCTCCTTCACGCGCGAGCCAAGCACCAGACACAGCCCAAAAGGAGCTCCGCAATCCCACACAATCTCTGGATCCCGCTTTGACCGGTGCGCTCTTGGCAGCGCGATCTGCCCGCAAGATTGCAGGCTGACGCGTCTGGCGCGCCCGTCTGTACCCAGAGGATCCCGGCTAGGAAATAAGCGGCGCCCCCCGGCAAGCCTCGCGCGGAGGAGTTGCTGGGAAGCGATTGGCTCCGTTCCGCCCCCTCCTCTCAAACTTTGAGGACTAGGGATTGGTTAGGAGCTGCCTAAAGCCGGAGGGCAGCTTCGAGGCTTAACCCTTTCCTCTGGGCCGTCTGTTTTTCACCAGCAACCGCCTTGCTACAAATGTCCAAGTGCCTATAGGCCCGGCCCAGCCCCTCTTGAGTGTTATCCCCTCCACCGGAAAGAAAGCAGGAGAGGGATGCTTTAAATTGGCACGATATTATCTGATGGGGGTTGGAAATAAGGAGTACATGGCAGGGAACAATGCTTTCCTGAGGAGGAGCGGGAGCCAACATCCCGGTGCAGGATTCTTGTATCTTACGCACTGCATCCTTAAACCAGCCACTCTGGCACAATCCTGCCGACACCAGTCGGACCTGCAGGTTAAAAGAGCTTATTTTTAAATGTTCGCCGGACCAGCGCCCGTGTCTTTAACAAAATACCTCCTGTCCGAAATAAAATTTAATAACGCTCATTTTTTTAAAAAAAACAACAACCCAGCAACTGGTTAATAGTCAATTTCTCAAAACGCGCGTCTAGAAAGGCTGTGGGATTCTACAAAAATCTAAATACAGTGACCACGTGCGCGCACGTGACAAGCTTATAGAAATAATTCCGCAGGACTATATATCTTTGCATCGGATATTTTTTTAAAAAGAAAATGCGCTATTATGGAAACGCTTGATTTGCTCAGGTAAATACACCAGTCGGTTTTCTTACCAAACGCAAGAGAAGAGCAAACGCTCCCGGTCTCTTTATCCTGTTTGTTGGCTGCCGGTTTGTTTGGTTTTTGCTCCGTGTTCCGACTGCCTGCGAATATCAGCCTTTGTTATTTAATCAGCGGATGGTTATGTTATTCTCTCCACCAAATGCCTCCAGAACAGACTGGGAGCGTTATAGTAGGGAGCTCCTTGTCCCTTAATTTTTAAGCGCCAACCCCGTTTTAGTTAAACTTTTATTTCGAAATGCCACCGTTAGGAAAGTTAACAAGGTCTGGTAAAGGCCGGCGCCGGGGGATCTATTTTGTGCAGGCCGTCCAAGCAGGAAACAAGGCAGGATCAGGCCCCTAGACCCATCTGGCCCGGGAACCTGTCCTCACCGTGGCCAAACAGGTGCCCGCGGCCTGGTTGAGCGAGAAGGTGATGACTTAAAATCCCACGGAACGGGGAGAAGCATGAAAGGAGATCAATTTAAGTTCAATAACTCAAAAATAACGCCTGCAAGTGCGTCGATAAGTGGCTTGAGGAGCGCTCTGAATCGTGTTTTTAAAAATTACTGTGGAAAGATATAGGCAGGAGCATCCTCCTCCACAAATCACAACGGGCGTCCAGGCA
Organism: Podarcis vaucheri; assembly: GCF_965113315.1. NCBI lineage: Eukaryota > Metazoa > Chordata > Lepidosauria > Squamata > Lacertidae > Podarcis > Podarcis vaucheri. The sequence goes on from NC_138755.1 coordinate 14,259,700, forward strand.
ATTTTTTTAACAAAATACAATACTGCAGCAAAAGTTCCTCATTATATATCGGGCTTCTTTAAGACGAGAAGGGAAAGGAATCAATTTAGCAAAGAAAGAAATATTTCTTGCGAGTGTAATAAAGAGAAGCGGTGTGGCTGAGAGACAGGGGACGGCGGAGCGAATAGATGGATGAATGAAACACATCTCTGGCTCCCTGCAGGATATTTCACTGGCCCCGATCCAGATGAAATCCTGCGCGCTGGCGACCCTCACCGCGCTCCTTTCGACTGCGCTGCTGTTGGAAGCGGCGGGTCTTTCTGGCAAGACAGGCGCCCCCCGACGCCGTTGCTGAGCTGCATCGCGGGGGGGAAGAGAGGGAGGGGGGAGGGAGACGATCTGGCGGCCCCTGGAGAGCGGCCTGGCCTCTCCCCTACCTTAGCTCCCGAGGGAGCTTCAAAGGCATGTTACGCAGTGGGGCGCGGGGAGGGGGGCGCCCTTTCACTGGGGTCCAGCTCACGGCCCTCGGGCCGTTGGATGCCTCGCTGTCCCCTTCGGGTGGGAATGGCTTCGGGGTCCCCCTCTCTCTCCCTCCCAGCCCCTCGTATTTGACAACATCTCCCCACAGGGCCAGGTTCGTATTTATGTTGCTCCGACGTCCCCTGCCTGAGAGTCTATTGTAACCCAACACCTGACGAGAGCGAGTCCCATTGCTGCGCGCAGAAAAGGTTTAGTCAAGCACATAATGGGATCGCAGCAGAAAGCTTTTCAGAAGCGGGGCCCGCGGTAAACTTCACCACATGAACTCCGTTTCCAGGGCTGTTAAGCTTTTAATTGGGGGGAAGAAAATCAGAAGGAGAGAGGAGGAAATTTCAAGGCGACGAAAACGTGTTCGCAGTTAGCGCCCCGAAGAATAGCTTGAAAGGAGATGAATGCTCCAAACATATGGTCCCAATCACGTCGCGGGGAGAGAGAGAGATTTGGTCAGCCCAGGGGTCCTCCGTTGAGGGATGGATGGGAAAGAGCTGCCACGAAGCCGAGGCGAGGGGAAGGGGCGCAGGAATCCGCCCGAGATCCCCTCCCGATCTTTGCCTCCTCTAGCTGATCTCCTCCAGGCATAATCGACGGCTTGTTCCGAACGGCAGCGAGGGCGTTTTGGACTTGCTTCACATCTCATTGAGATATTGTTGTGTGGCGATTATTTAGAGGATGTAGGAAACCTCAGAAGCAAACGGCGGGGGGGGGGGGCTGGGCAGGGCAGCCGGGGAGGGTGGCTTCAACTCCGTGGTACCAGTTGCCCAACTGTCCGCGTGCCAGTTCAATCAACTTTCCTAGGGGAGAAACCCGCCAAATTAGCTCAGCAGAGGAAGAGGCCGGTTACATTTCGCACGCCTGACTAATACGCTGCCACTGTTTATTGCGCCCGATCCCCAAGTTTCTTTGCTGCGTGACTAATGGAAGGTCTCAGGGCGGTTACTGAAGCCATAGCAGCTGCCTTGGTCAAAAGTTCATTTTTGTTAGAGAGCTTCTGCGCTCCAGAGTTTCCCACTACGCCACTTAAGGAAGCGGCGGTGTCGACCCAAGTCGAGCCAAGGAACTGACGCGCTTCGAAGGGGGAGAAAGGACCTATCAGCGTTTTCAGAAGAGGTCCTTCACTGGTGAGAGCGCTATGCAGTCAAATACACCCTTGGCCGCAACAAGCCCCACTGACTAAAGTCTCACAAACGTACAGAACTCTCAGAACCCCCGTGCGCAACGTGAGACGCGCTCTCAGGCTCAGAGAAATCGGTGGGGCGCAGAGCCCGCAGGATGTTACGCTGCAACCTGACCCCACAGGGGAGGCGCGTTTTACTTCCGAGGAACGGGGCAGGTGCTCTGTCTCTTTAAAAGGCCACAGTACACGGCGGAGCATGTATTCGGAGTTCGCTTATCACCACCACCAAACATAGTTACATTTCGATTCTACCGTCAACTTTATAGGGTGCTAAAAATAATAATAAATAATAAATAAACCCAGGATGGTGGGTGCGCTCGAGAGAAGTAAACGCAACGTTCAGGAAAAGCCTAGGCATTTTGACTGATAACTTTGACTGAACCTCACCAAATTCGGAATAAACATACCCGGGATTCAGTTGTCCTGGTGCATGCTCTCTCCAGTTATCTCCCGCTTGGACTACTGCAATGCGCTCTACGTGGGGCTACCTTTGAAGGTGACCCAGAAACTACAACTAATCCAGAATGCGGCAGCTAGACTGGTGACTGGGGGCGGCAGCTGAGACCACATAACACCGGTCTTGAAAGACCTACATTGGCTCCCAGTACGTTTCCGAGCACAATTCAAAGTGTTGGTGCTGACCTTTAAAGCCCTAAACGGCCTCGGTCCAGTATACCTGAAGGAGCGTCTCCATCCCCATAGTTCAGCTCGGACACTGAGGTCCAGCGCCGAGGGCCTTCTGGCGGTTCCCTCCCTGCGAGAAGCAAAGCTACAGGGAACCAGGCAGAGGGCCTTCTCGTAGCGGCACCGTCTTGTGGAATTCCCTCCCAACAGATGTCAAAGAGATAAATTATTACCTGACATTTAGAAGACATCTGAAGTTCAGGGAAGTTTTTAATATGTGACATTTTTAATCTTTGTTGGAAGCCGCCAATTGTGTCTGGGGAGACCCAGCCGCATGGGCGGGGTACAAATAATAAATTATTATTATTATTATTATTATTATTATTATTATTATTATTATTATTATTATTAACTTGATATTGCGTATGTTCTCTGACATCAGACCATAGCTGTCAACTTTTCCCTTTTCTTGCGAGGAATCCTATTCGGAATAAGGGAATTTCCCTTTAAAAAAAAGGGAAGTTGACAGCTATGCATCAGACACTTTAGGAATACAAGTCCCACTTACAACCTCGGGGTTTATTTCCAAGCAAATATACGGGCCATTATCGGTGCGATTTGAGCATTATCTGCCCCATTTATTTGACAGAGCATTCACTTCCCTGGAAAATTACTCCTCAGTATAATGACCTTAGGATCGGGACTCTTACATCGTTCCAGGCGACGCCAGAACGTTCTAGTTTTGCCATAGAACCGGTTTACAGCAGAATGTGGCTATTACACGATTCTGACCAGAGGATATCAATTGGCCGTTTTTCAAGCTGCAGTTGTTCTTTTTCAAAGACTGGGCTGGAAGAAATGGAACAAATGCTTCTCTCCCTGCAAAGTTTGGAAAGGGCTGCGCGTTAGTCCGGTCTGGACATCTGGGGCAAGAATGTCCTGAGCTGGAAATGGCTGCCCCGCAGCTTGCCCGTTCCTGGGGAGCGTTTGACTTTCGGGGCACAAAGCAAGTAGTCCCCTCGTTCATGAGCAGGACTTCGGTGGGATCGGACCCCCTCTGAGCTGGAAATGAGCCACGCATTGAACTGTAAAGGCTGCGTTTATTTATATTTTTTATTTTGGTTTTTTTGTATGGAGAAAAAAAATCACACAGCCGAGTTTATATAGTCTGGAGAACGAATGAGCCCCAGCTGCATAGTAAACAGCCGTGGAAACCTTCTGAAAATGAATAGAATTAATAAAGGTCACTGCTCACCAGCCATTCATAAATATTTGGTGACACGTTTCTTGTTCAGGTTAACTCGCCGCCCACGCCCGCTTTAATATACAGGGAAATTACTTGTTTCTAGCATGCAAAAAATACAAGGCTGGATCAGTTTCTACAAAAAGCAGGGCTTCCCTTTTCTTTTTGTTAAATATTTGCATTGTTGCTTATTGCTTTTTAAACAGGTTACAACTCCGTATTAGGATCTCAAAATAGGCGAATCGGAGGAAGTCTCGGCGTGAGTATAGGATGAGGGCCATTAGCCCGGTCCAACTGACGTTTTTTTTTTTTAAATGGGGTGGTTTAGAGAACAACATTTTCGCTGTGTCCAATAAGGTCTTACTCTGAGCGCACAGGATTTCAGCCGCAGAGGTGCAAGGCAATCGAGATTTGGAGAAGGCTGCGCGTAACCCAGCCCAAGAGAGAAACTGTTCTGATAGTCACAAATTTTTAATTTTTTTAACCGGACTTCCAAACGAAAAACTGTTTAACAATCCCCCCGCGTTAAAATCCGTTGGTGTTTGTTTGTTTGAGAATGTTCTCGAGGTGCTTACAGTTTCAAGAGGACACGAAAAACACCCGTGGTGGCAGGACCAGGTAGGAGGAGGACCCGTTCCTTTGGCTCGCCCCCAACCCCAAGCCGGGCAGACCTTTCCCCTCTCCACCCAGTTCCGCCCTGCCCCCCCCCCATCCTCCTTCAGGCGCTTTCCCCGGGGAACTCATTGCACCCCTTCCAGGTTCCTCCACGCCAACCTTTTTGGACCAACCTTGCTAAAGAGACAGTCTGCTGCGAGCAGTATTTGTGCGTCTCGTTATACTTTTATAAACAGGCCGTGGGATATGACTGATGAGTAGGCGCTTTGGGCTTGATCGGTCATATGAAGCCATATATTTGCCCAGGAGGAGGGGGTGGAAGAATGGGAAATATATAGAGCTCTAGAGGCCCGGAAGGGAGGGCGGTGGGATGGAGAGAGAACGATCTACGCCCTCCTCACCTCCCCCGTCACTTGCAAGACGTATTGGCGCTAAGAAATCAATGACAAGTTCAGGACTGGCGAGCCCCGAGGTGGGAAGACGGCGTCGAATTCGGAGACGCAGCAGGAGGAGGCGGCCAGGGAACTTTTGCAAATTGCGTAAAAGCGGGAGACGGGTGGGGAGAGATTCCCTGGAACCTGAGACCGGGGGCGAAAGGGAAGTTTCAGTTTTCCAAAGTCTCGGGGTCGAGCTGGTCTTTGGTGCGCGCGCCCCTCCCCGCTCGCCCCCCTGACAGGCCAGGCAGCTCGCCTCTCCATTGCCTTCTGCAAAGCGTGCAAGGGAGCTAATTGGAGAGCCCCGGGAGAAAGGTTTCTCATGAAGAGGAGACGCGCTGCTCTGCAGCCTCCCTGCTCTGGGCGCACCGAGGGGAAACCGGCAAAACCGGTCGGAGGGCGCGAGGAACTTGGCGCAAGAAGCGCAGGCGTCGCAGGCCCGTTTCCGGACCGCTGCTAAACGTAAGCGCAAGAGATTTGGGCCGAAGATGCAACCAAACCCAAACGCACCGGTCGCCTCTTGCGCGTCGGCTGCAGATCAGGCTGGCCAGTAAAGGAGATGTCCTTTGATGGCTACTGCATAAGCCACGTGTCAACAGGGTGGGGGCATTGCCTGCCCTAAACCCAGGCGGCTGGGGCAGTGGCTACGCAGCACTCTGTACATGCGCAGGGGCAGCCTAAGGCCACTTCAAATGCCGCACGTTTGTATTGCTCATCCTTGGTTTGTATCTGTGTAGGGAAACTTAAAACATTAGCGGTGGGGAGGTCAGTTTTTGCAGCGCAGGAGAAATGCTCTAATAGACACTTGATCAACTTAGCCCCTTGACAAAATATAGCCGGCTGAAGATCCGTTTGCAAAGGAGCTCACAGCAACGTTTTGCTAGCAAGATTCTTCTCCATCCAAATTTTTTTCCTGCATGACTGATGCAAATCGGCATTTGTGTTTTGGAATCATGTTTGCCTTTTCAAAATATGCACAATTTTCATTTTATTGAAACGTAAGCTGATGATAACTGAACAGCTACTTGCGGGAAAGTTCCATTTAAATCTATCAGACCAACTTCCAAGTACAGTAAATGCAAAGAGAATCAACTGACTCCGAAACCAGAATCTGGCACTAGTGAAAAGTGGCTGCGTGTAATTAATGAATACACTCTGTCACTCCCCAAAAGAGAAGTAGTTGCCTCTTCTAGCACAATCGGACAAATTATTTTTCATTCTATAAAAATGTGGAACAGGAAAAAGGGGCATTCAAAATGTAACAATAGAGGAATGCGACCAATTTGTCATAGACAGCAGTGGCAACGTTCAGTCCAAGCATTTTAAGATGACCATAAAACTTTTGTGTCCCAAGTGCAAGACAATGGAGGGCAAAATTAACGTTTAATATACTCCCAAAATGAAGAATTTAGATTTTTTCAAGTTGTGAGATGCAGGCTGCAGTGTTCCACCCACAGACCTGGAAGTTCCATTGAACTCACTTCTGAGAAGACATGTATAGGATTGCACAGCCATTGTTGCAGATTCAAGTTTGGATTGTCTAATCTTAGTTGTGATTTTAAAAATAACACTGCATTTTCCCATCTTGATTTAATAACCCATTCTTCTGGTGGGCTGTATCTTACTTTCCAGGGGAACAGCAGCTGCATGGATATGGCTGGATAACTCACCTGAGGAGTGGGGCAGGGGGAGAAAGACGCCTCATCTTTTAAGTGACCCCCCAAGTAACCTAGAGTTAATTTCCTACACGCAGGCCTCTTTAAAACTGGCCCTCTTTCTGTTGAACCTAAAACCTGTATTGCTTAGAACCTCTATGTACAGTGGTACCTCAGGTTACAGACTCTGCTAACCCAGAAATATTACCTCGGGTTAAGAACTTTGCTTCAGGATAAGAACAGAAATCGTGCTCCGGTGGCACGGCGGCAGCGGGAGGCCCCATTAGCTAAAGTGGTGCTTCAGGTTAAGAATAGTTTCAAGTTAAGAACGGACCTCCAGAATGAATTAAGTACTTAACCCGAGGTACCACTGTATTGGCAATAATCACACATGGCAAGAACAGTCCGTGTGGCTCTCGTATATATAGAAAATGGTCTGAGATACAAATGAATGTAACAGGAATGGTATAAAGTGGTATAAACACAGCTCTGCTACCTCTTGCCTTGCCACTATTTTAGAGCTGCAATGACAACTTTGTACGGTGCTTCTCCAGCATTATTTTCCATGTGAAAATGATTAACTCAGTTAAGGGTTTAAACCACATGTTGGCACATGCAGTACTAGTTCATTTGGACAAGCCACAGCTAACAGTGGTTGCTAGCAGTTGCTTGAAGCATTGAGTTTCACTGCGCAACCGAAAGAAATCCAGCAGCTTATTGTGTCTTGCTCCAAAGCATGGAATTGCACCGATGGGAAAATTTATTCTAGCCTTGCTGTGGTTCCAGAGCCAGCCCGACCAGGAAAGAGAGGCGATAACTCTTAACTGCTTTAGAGCATGTGAAAAGGAGATCCCAAAAGATCCTTCTTCCTGCAATACTCCAGTGTCCTAGATCAGTGTAACACTCTACTCAAGGAGTTAGATCCCCGAGGCTTTTCTTTTCTTTTCCTAATACAGTGGTACCTCAGGTTAAGTACTTAATTCGTTCTGGAGGTCTGTTCTTAACCTGAAACTGTTCTTAACCTGAAGCACCGCTTTAGCTAATGGGGCCTCCCGCTGCTGCACGATTTATGTAACCTGAAGCACAGTGGTATCTTGGGTTACATACGCTTCAGGTTACATACACTTCCAGTTGCAGACTCCGCTAACCCAGAAATATTACCTCAGGTTAAGAACTTTGCTTCAGGATGAGAACGGAAATCGTGCTCCAGCGGTGCAGCGGCAGCAGGAGGCCCCATTATTTAAAGTGGTGCTTCAGGGTTAAGAACAGTTTCAGGTTAAGTATGGACCTTCAGAACGAATTAAGTACTTAACCTGAGGTACTACTGTACAGTGGTGCCTCGGTTCTCAAACACCTTGGTACTCAAACAACTTGGAACCCAAACACGGCAAACCCGGAAGTAAGTGTTCCAGTTTGCGAACTTTTTTCAGAAGCTGAACATTCTCCGTTTTGAGTATTACCCTTCCGTTTTGAATGACACACTTCCGTTTTGAGTGTTACGCTGAGGTCTGTCTGTTTCTATTTATTTTGCCTTTTTGCGGCTCTTTTGTTTTTGTGATTGTGTAGAACCCAGATCAGCCACTGATTGATTGTGTGACTGCAGTACATTGTTTATTGCTTTC
>NC_138755.1:17385931-17425676 GCF_965113315.1 Podarcis vaucheri
TGGCTATACTTTGTAACTCAGTCTGCCTTCAGGGATCCAACAGTGAACTGATGATGTGAGTAAACTTCTTTTATATACTTTACACAAGAATGTGGGGTGTTTATTATTTTAAGAGGGAGTTTGAAAGCACGTCAAACCGCAAGTAGATAAATAGGTACCGCTCCGACGGGAAGGTAAACGGTGTTTTCGTGCGCTGCTCTGGTTTGCCAGAAGCAGCTTAGTCATGCTGGCCACATGACCCGGAAGCTGTACGCCGGCTCCCTCGGCCAATAAAGCGAGATGAACGCCACAACCCCAGAGTCGTCCGCGACTGGACCTAACGGTCAGGGGTCCTTTACCTTTACCAGGAACCTAATATTGAGAGGCTTAAACGAGCCTGCAACCAGCTACCTGCTGTGTGTGAAAACGGAGAATATAAAACTCTCCTAAGTTATAGAACCTGCTAGCACAAGTTAGGAAGGATATTAATAAACAATATATCCTCTCCTGCCTCCCTGAATATTCCCACAGTATCCTCCAGAAGTCACTGAACTACAATTCCAATAATTCCTGGCCATGCCAGCTGGCACTGATGTCTAACAACATCTAGATTAGCAGTTCTCAACCTGTGGGTCCCCAGATGTTGTTAGACTACAACTCCCATCATCCCTAGCTAGCAAGGCCAGAGCTCAGGGATGATGGGAGTTGTAGTCCAACAACATTGGGGCCCCACAGGTTGAGAACTGCTGATCGATGATCCCAGGCTAGAGAAAGCTACATCAGTTGAAACTCAAGACAGATTCTTGGTGTCTCCGACTTTGAAGACCAGATGGGAAATAAACAAATCCTTTAATCTGAAGACAAAGCAGAAGCTGGCAATAAAAAAGGTGACATTTTGTCCAAGGTAGTAAATTTTCAAGCGACTGTGATCCGCTGAAAGCTGTAATTATGATTCCTTTTGGGCACACAGATTCTACTGTCGCCACGGGGTACTGCTATTGCAAGCGTGTGAATGAACACAATTTCGGACCACGAGGACTTGAACGATAGTTCCAGTCATTTAAAAATAGGCAATGAAAGGGAGCTTTTTGCAGGGAGGGAAACAAGGTGTAAATCGAGAGGGAAAACACTAAATCAAATGTCACAACCCAAAACACCTGTCTGAGAAAAACAAAGAAAAAAGAAGTCCACATGCGAACCTTTCGGACAGCATGTCTGAACATATCACAGAGCAGAAATTATAGCACCAACCCAAAGCAATCAAAGAAAGAAAGGGAGAAATCTCTAAGCAACCGGAGAGAAAAGGCATTAATTAAACCACTACCCAGGAGAAAACGAAGAAGCCAGATAGTCTGGATTCAGTACCAATGGCTTCTAATTCAGAAACTAAATGATAATTTAGGCTTATTCAATAGCCAGTGGAAAAGAAAGGTGCAGAAAGCCAAAAGCCTTTCACTTGTGTAATTCCCCAAAGAATTTTTTTGCTCAAAATATGACAAGGTGACTCAAAAGGAAAGTCATTTTAAAAAGAAAATCCATTCTAAAAGACATGCTTTCTAGAATGCAGTGATGGGTGTGATTTGGTGTATGTATACAAAGCAAAGCAAATCACATGCCAGATTTGAATCTAAAGCGTTTATTGGTGGCATTTTTGCAGCTTCTGAACTATGAATGTGAACAGAATTTTAATCCCATAATTAAAGATGCAGGATAGATGAATTTCATTAACACTTACGTTTTGGGGAAAGGGGGCTACAACTTTTTTTTTAAAGACTAGGATAGCAAAGAATCTAAACTGATCACATAGGAACAGAAAAATGGTGAGCAGTGAAAGAAAGAAATTGAGAATGTTCATCATTTTATTTACGTTGGGTTTGCAGAAGGTAAAGAAAGGTGCAGTCAGTGGAATCAAGGCAGCGTGTCAGCTTAGACGACAAAGGCTGCGTTTTAGGACCATTCATTTTTGAGTAGGATGACGCAAATCTTACCTTGAAGCTGTTCTATTTGCATGTCGGCTTCACACAACTTGCCTTCTGAGGAATACCGTTCTATACCAACTTCTTTCCTTGCAAAAGCCAGCTCATACTCCAGGCTTTGCCGAACAGCCTCGCCTTTCTCTACCTCGGCTCGCAACTTGGCAATCTGGCTTTCGTAGTTGGATAGCTGCAAAAGGAATGGCCCCAGGTAACCACCATTGAAAACGGGCGCAATATTCCAAGAAGCAAATGGCTAAAGTCATACAGTGGTACCTCAGGTTAAGTACTTAATTCATTCCGGAGGTCCGTACTTAACCTGAAACTGTTCTTAACCTGAAGCACCACTTTAGTTAATGGGGCCTCCTGCTGCTGCCGTGCCGCCGGAGCACGATTTCTGTTCTCATCCTGAAGCAAAGTTCTTAACCTGAGGTAATATTTCTGGGTTAGCGGAGTCTGTAACCTAAAGCGTATGTAACCTGAAGCGTATGTAACCCGAGGTACCACTGTATTTGGAAACTATTTTACAATAGCTTCTAGGCAGCTGATGCCCGCTGTGAGAAAGAAGTGGAAAACGTAGAAGGAAGAACTTTAATATTAATATCAGATGGAATCTCATTGGAATGAATTCACTGAACTGGACTGGAAATGGATAATTCTGGTCTTAATAATGAGATTTTTTAAATTTATTTTTTACTTTTGAAAGTCCTCTATCTTGATGAGGGCATACACAGGGAGATGGGTGATGAAGGGCTCTGTGTGGGAGATAAGGAAGAAAGGATCTCCCAGGGTGGGAGGGCTTGGGGAAGAAACAGGAGCTCCCAGGTGAGAGCTGGGGGCGTCTACTTTTCTGTACAGTGGTTAAGTTGTGGGTGAACATATCAGACAACACAGCGATTCTTCAAACAGCTCTGGTTTATTCACAGGCCAGAACAGAACTGAACTGAAGGGTTCAGTCAGCCTGCTTATACAGAGCTCCAGTAGAACGCAACGGTAACCATTTTCTGTAACTATCCAATCACTGTACGTCACTTTCAATCTCTTATTTGCATATGTGGACCTGAGTGAAAACTATCTACAGTATCTCCCTGCTGGCCCAGGGTTAGAACTTCAGTACATAACCGTGGTACCCCGGGTTAAGAACTTAATTCATTCTGGAGGTCTGTTCTTAACCTGAAACTGTTCTTAACCTGAAGCACCACTTTAGCTAATGGGTCCTCCTGCTGCTGCCGCACCACCGGAGCACGATTTCTGTTCTCATTCTGAAGCAAAGTTCTTAACCCGAGGTACTATTTCTGGGTTAGTGGAGTCTGTAACCTGAAGCGTTTGTAACCCGAGGTACCACTGTATATGGAGAAAGGATGAGATATAATTGTGATAGTGGGCTTTTATATCTATTTTCTTCTCCTTTTTTTCTCCCTTGTCTTTTTTTCCCTTTTTATTTCTTCTTATTTTGGTCCTTCTTAATTTTTTAGACCAATTTGGCTTTTGTTCATAAGGGCAGAACATCGTCCCTCAGCTGGGACAGAATACACGCAGGGAAACTGTGTGGTATTTGATCAATCAAATCAGATAAAAATAGTATTTTCTTCCTTTGCAGAATGCACCTAAGAAAGGAGAAATAGACATATGTGACTTTTCCTTATTAAGAAAGAAGCTCAGTTAGTGGGAAAGGAGAAAGGCAAAGAAAATTTTGAGTGACAAAATAATCTCCCTCCTTTCACATCACTCTCCAGTGAACACCAGGTGTCATACTGTACAAAATGCAAATTACTGAGCTACTTCTCCACTAGAACTGGACTTTCATGTTATAAAGTCAATACTTTCATTTGTTTCATCATAAAACAAAGCAGCAATTGAATTCCCGTATCTTAAGAAGCACTTCTAAATGTTGACGTAAGACAGGTAGAGCCTAGGACCACACCAACATATGCCAGGCCACAAGACAAGCCATTGTATATACAAAGATTTTGCATGATCATGAAATACTTACTTCTGCATTATGTTTAGCAGTTATATCCAGTTTCTCTTTCTTGGCTTGATGGAGTTTTCTTCTCAGGTCCTCCTTCGTTTCCATCTCCGGCTCGCTACGATTGCATGGAAATGTCTTTCCAGTTTGCCTGCTCCGAAATGCAGAGATTTTAATTGACGGTGATCTTGCACTCGGATCTGCTTTGAACTTTAAATGATCAAGGCTTCAATTCTAAACACATCTGGCTCATTGAAATATGCCAGAGACCTGGCTATTTGTGAAACTGTACCAAAACCCAATCACAAATAACATTCTATCATGTTTATTTCAAGCTTCAAAAACCGTCCAGGATATCTGCACTGCTATTTGTTGCTGTCACAGTTTGTCTCCTAGTATGAAAACAAAAGTTTTCATATCGTGGCCAGAAAAACACAAAGTCTTTCTCAGTTGTGTGGGAACGTTAAAAATGTCTCTGCTTCTACAATTCTGATTCAAAGTCCAGAGTTTTGTTAAAATAACGGTCTGTATTTGGTAAATATACTTTGTATGGGAATGCTGACAATTTGTAATAAATTTGTAATAAATTTTGTTCATGCCCAATAGGAAGGAATTCAATGTCGTGGTAAGGCAATTGTTCTCTTACGGCAAGCATTTTGGCTTGTTATAATAATAAATAATAAATAATAAATAATAAATAATAAATAATATTTTATTTATATCCCGCCCTCCCCAGCTGAAGCCAGGCTCAGAGCGGCTAACAGCAATAAAAGTAACACAACATTCTAAAATCAATTCATTTTAAAATCAATTCAAATCAAATTAATGATTATATGGAACAGTCCCCCCCCTCCTCCCGGCTGTTATAAGGTTCTACTGGAGCCCTCCCCCCAAAAAATGCCAACGGGGCGGGGGGGGCAGGGAAACCCAGGGCAAAGAGAAGTAGGAAGAACCACTGTGCCAGCAGAATTATTATTATTATTATTTATTCAATTTATACACCGCCCTATACCCAGAGGTCTCAGGGTGGTTCACAAACAAGACCACAACATATAAAATCAAACTGATTCCTTGTGGAGGGGATCTTCCAGGGTGGGTCTCATCAGCTGAATCCCACCCAGAGTTCATCTCTGTTTAGCTAGAGAAAGGTGAAAGCCGACAATCACTTTTAGCTATATCAACACTGACTGGTGCATTTCTGAAATATTTGGTGATGAGACAGCAATTCAACGACGTTTCAAAGAAACATGGAAACCCAATTTTTCTTTTCCTTACGAATATCACTGAACCGTTTTTGTTTAACCAGATCATGGTTAAAATTTGACAGAGCCACTAAGGGGCACATAACTGGCTTTGGGTGTTGGGTTTTCCCCACAGGCGGAAACAGGCCATCCCTGATTTAAAGCACATGCTGATTAAGCTGTGGTCACTGGGAGGCTTTAGCAATGAACTGAGCTTAGCATGGCTACCCTTTAGCAACTGCGGAGGAATTGAGAGGGAGCTCATAGCTGGAGCCTCCAGACAACAGAAAATCCATACCGAAATGCCACTGTAGGGATCTTTTAAGTTATGCCCACATTGTGTTCGAAATTCGCCAGGTGCCAGGAGCATTTCACTTGAGACCAAGTGAAAATGCCTGGGCATCAAGATGGCGGCTGATAGGTACCACGGCGGCGGGAAGGTAAACAACGTTTCCATGTTCTCTGGCACTCATCACGGTGTTCCATTGCACCAGAAGCGGTTTAGTCCTGCTGGCTACATGACCCAGAAAAGCTGTGGACAAACGCCGGTTCCCTCGGCCTGAAGCGAGACGAGTGCCGCAACCCCATTGGACTGGACTTAACTGTCCAGGGTTCTTTTACCTTTTTTATCTATTCAGAGGCATACTGGCATTCTGTGAATGTATTGTTGTTAATTATGTATCATTGCACTGCCCTACACATTGCATAATTTCTTTCTAAATACTAATTTAACTGTGTTTCTGCTCCCCTTGCTTTGAGCGTTGCTCCCATATAAAACACCAGTAAGATCAGGGTGCAGTTATATTATTTTTCTAAAGCCCCTGCTTTTACTCGAGATGCTAAATGCATGTCTGTGAGGTAAGAGTCATACCTGGCTTCTAACAAGTTGTGTTTTCCATGCCCGAAATAGAACATTAAATTAATGGCGTGCATTTGTATTGCAGCAACACTAATATTGCCATAATTAAACCGCCAGCTGTGTTCATCTGGTGCAAACCTGTTTCCTCTTGACACAGTTCAAACCAATCAGCTTCCCTTTCTGCTTCTCGTTAATTGGAAATATGGCTTGAATCATATATTGCCAGCTGTGGCTGCTCACACACCATTCCCACTAAGGTTTGATACAAAGCAAGCCGTTTTGAAGGACCCAGCAACCTGGTTGCTTGCCACTGTAGATTCACTCATACTATTGCTTTTAATGTATGAACCTCCCCTGCAGTGCTAGAAACTCAGATATATAAGCTAGGCAGCAAATGGCTCCTTAAACCAGGGTTGCAGCCACCAAAACGGAATGCCTAGTTGCCATTTTTGGGCCAGATGGCTCAAAGGTTGTATTTTTAATACGACTTTTGGGTTCCTGAAATTCATTCTGATTGTGTAGATGAAATATAACCAGGGCTGGATTTAGGTTTGATGAGGCCCTAAGCTGCTGAAGGTAATGGGGCCTTTTATATGTGATATTTTAGAGAGCAGGCTAGCAGGCCTTTACTTACATCATAGGAGCCTACACAACACAAAACACTGTTGCTGTATGAAGGTTTTATTTTATTTGTATTTTATCTTATATTTTGGAAATGTACATCAAGGGTTGTTGTTTTTTTCCTTTAATTTTTTTGAGGCCCCCCCAAGAGAGTGGGGCTCTAAGCTATAGTTTGTTTAGCTTGTATGTAAATCTGACACTGAATATAACAGATTTTTACAAGGCAAAGGACCCCTAGACGGTTAAGTCCAGAAAAAGGCGACAATGGGGTTGTGGCTGTGATGGCCTGGGAATCCGATTCAGAGGCTGAACCGGAGGAATCCCAGCCTGCACAGGAGTCCCCGCCTCCAGGGCCAGCTGAACTGGGGCAGGGCCTTGATTCTGAAGCGCCTGCACCTGTGCCGGATCCTCAGGAGCAGGCACCAGGTGAATCCACTCTGGCTCCGGAGGTGGTTGAGGACTCAGTGCCTACAGGTGAGTCTCCCCCTGGGTCCAGTAACCCTTCAGCCTCTCCTGAACTGCAGAGGCTCAGGGCAGAGAGGCGAAGGGAACTGGTTTCTCCCAGGAGGAGTGCTCGCCTTAAGGCCAGGAGAGGCGGGTCTCCTGGGGGCCGGGACCGCTCCTGGCCTCAGAAAAGATAAAGGCCAGTCAGCCCGGTCCCAGGTTGCGGGAGCAACGTCGTTGATGAGCTGTTTCAGCCAGCATCCAGTCCTGTTCCCCCAGAGTTCCTGTCCTTGCCCGGCTTCTCGCTGTGGACCCTGCTTTCCCCGAGAAGGACTGTCTGGCGACCCTCAACTCAGGTCCTGGACCTCGCCCCACAGTAACCTCCCCACTGGACCAGCACAGTGGCACACATCTCGCTTTCAGGCCGAGGGAGCCGGCTTTTGTCCACAGACAGCTTTCCGGGTCATCTGGCCAGCACGGCTAAACTGCTTCTGGTGCAACGGGACACCGTGACGAGTGCCAGAGCACATGGAAACGCTGTTCACCTTCCCGTCGCGGTCATACCTATTTATCTACTTGCGCTGGTGTGCTTTCGAACTGCTAGGTTCGCAGGAGCTGGGACAGAGCAACAGGAGCTCACTCCGTCATGGGGATTCGAACTGTCAACCTTCCCATTGGCAAGCCCAAGAGGCTCAGTGGTTTTGACCACAGCACCACCCACATCTCATCATGCCTCTGAATACCAATTGCTGGGAACAGCAGGTGGAAAAAATGCTGTTGCACTCCTGCCCGACTTTCAGGCTGCCCATAGTCATCTGGTTGGCCACTGGGAGAACAGGATGCTGAACTAGATAGGCCATTGGCCTGATCCAACAGGTCCTTCTTGGGTTCTTATAACTGGAGCTATGCCACGGCTGCCTCTACCAGCAGAATGGCAGCTCTGGCCCATGTGGGCTCAACCCAGGTAGGAAGGCAAGGGAAACACATCACAGAAAACATAAAAAGCAGCTTAGACACTATACACAACCCCATCACCTCTGGAAACACAGGAGCAGTAGTTGTTAACAACAACTGTTTCTGTTTGAGAATTCCAGGTTGATGCTTCTTGGGAGGAGTTACAGAAAAAGGATACGAAATTTACTGCATGTTATATGTTAAAGAGAAAACCATCCTAAAATGATGTCCTGGTGGTATTTAACACCAAATAAACTGGGCCAAGAATGAGTCAAGTAAATGATGGAAAAGTAAGTAGGTAGATGGGTCATTCGTCCATACAGAGTGGACACGTACAAAAAGCTAAAGGCTTTTGGGAAATGATAGATAATGAAATGAAGAAAATGTTTAAATGGGCTATTCCCAAAAGACCAGAAGCTTTTCTTATAGGCATAATAGGGACAAAGGTTCCAAAGAAAATGACTAAACTATTTCTGTATGTGACAACAGCAGCTAGAATATTATATGCACAGAAATGGAAAGAAGGGAAAGTTCCAACAAAGGAAGAGTAGATTTTGAAAGTAATGGACTAGGCAGAAATGGCAAAGCTGTTAGCAAAATTAAGAGATCAGAATGATGAACTTTTCATAGAAGAAGGCCTTTCGTAGACTATTAAAAAATTATACAATAGTCAAATGCAATCAAGGGCAGGATTCGTGATAAAAGCAGCTGAAGAAAAATGATAAAATATTAGAGAAACTTTTCATAACAGATAAAGATACGCAGATACACAGTGGAGGGGAGGGGAGGAAGTCAATTTATAGAACAATGTGTTTGATTGGAAGGTTATTGTGAAAACGTTTGAAAGCTAAACAACAGAAAGCTGTGCTGAAGATACAGTTCCTCTGGTCAAAATTGTTACAAAAAAATACACAGGGGTTTGTTTTCTGAATTTTCAAGTAGTAGAAATTGCCATCCACTCACACAATGGAAACTTGCATCATTGGATTGTGTTTTAATTAAAGGAATGAAACTCACCATTTCTTTTCAGGAACCAGAGAATTGATCTGAGGATTCATGGCTTCCATTTTCCAGCCACTTATTCTACATATTGTGGACAATGAATGTAAACTTCATCGTTTATATTCTTTGTTGCAACAGAAAAACTTTGGGCAATGCTTTGCTCCCACACATCTTGAAGAAACCCTAAATGATAAAGACATTTAAAGGGATATTTTAACGGCATGTGCTTCTCAATGAGTGTTCTGCTTGAAATGTGGCACCCAAAACTAGGAGCGCTACTCCAGATATGGCTCAACCAACACAGAACAGAGCAGAATGAATCCTTCTCGTGATCTGAGATGCTTTTAATACAGTCTAAGATAACATTAGCTTTTTTAGTAATCACATTGCACTCCTAGCTTAGATTCAACTAGGGCACCTAGATCCTTTTCACAGGTATTGCTGCCAAGTGACAGGCCTCACCTATATAATAGTTGGTGCCTTGGGCACAGGTTGCACCTAAATGCAGCAACTGTAAACAAGTGGATTTGGGTAGATGCAGCTTGCCATGCAGGGATAAGAAAAAAATGCAACTTCTGCACAACTACAGAAGATCAAGGAAATATCGTCCTCCTTTTGCTTGCTTTGTTTATTTGAAATCAGAGGTGCTCACTTCATAGACAGAGGGGTTACAAGTTTCTGTCAAGCATGCAAGTATGTGTGTGGTTAAAAAATAAACAAATCACTATTTACAATCACAGCAATCTAATCTCCTGCTAAGAGAAGCTAAATCAGTGCAAGACAAAACTGCAGAAAGGACCATCTGAAATCCTTGTTAGTTCACATTAAGGTGTTGCATGAACCACATATTTGCAATAACGGAAGTGCTGTGTTTCCAAGGAAATGTACCTTTTGAAATAAGTTTCACAAATGCTTGTGAGACAGGTGACAGTACACCTTGAGATAAGCTTGGCTCACACTTATTAACTAGCACTGTAACACAAAATCCCTTTTTTCGCTTATAGCAGCTGCAAAGCAGAGAGATGTTCAGCGAGCGCCTCTTTCCCCATCGCCACATCTCAATGCTAGGAAAAACTGCACCTGGAAAACCTCCACCTGCAGCAGAACTTGTGCCAGGACAAGCCAGCAGTCCTAATAGCTACTCAGTACAGTATCTCTCGCCTTGTACAATCATTGCTCCTTGGAGCAGGAGAACAACTTCGCACTTACCTTTTAGCCCCAAGGTTTTCCAAACTTGGAAAGTTTTTTTTGGGGGGGAGGACTACAACTCCCACCATCCCCAGCTGGCAGGACCAGTGGTCATGGATGATGGGAATTGTACTCCTAAAAACACAAACCAACAAGAGCTAGAGACCCAAGTTTGGGAAACCCTGGTTTAGCCAAATCACCAGCAAGGTGGGGATTCCTGGGTTTTTATCATGCATTTCGTGATTCCGTATTGTGATTTATTTTTAATGTCGGGAACCGCCCTGAGACCTGCGGGTAACAGGGCGGTACACTAATCATACTATTAATATTATTAATAATAAACACACCACCCCCCTCCTTCCTCCCTTGCAAAACCAAACTGTTTGGGACCAACTCCCTCTCCTCCCATCTATTTCCCCTGCCAAGCTCCTCCAACACAGGCAGCTCGCTGCCCCCACCGCGATTCCCACGACCCCCTTCATACGTACCCCGTGTAGCTGCCAGTTACGAGCAGCCCAGACCAGAAAAGTCTATTTAAGCTTGAAGAAGAAAGGGAGAAGGGTAACTCTAGGACCCAGGGGAGGAACGGGAAAGCTAAGCCACGCCCCAGCGCCTCCTGGGAGGTGGGTTTTTTCCTCCTCCGCAACGGCTACTTCCGGTAAACAGTTCCCAGGCGCACCACCCACCCGCTTCTCCCCGCCTTACGGCCTCGGAACGCGGCTTCCCATTGGAGAAGCCGGCGATTGTGACGCGACGTCTTCCGAAGGGGCAAGAGAGCAGGCGGCTCTTCCAGGCTCGGCTTCGGATGTTGCAAAGGAGCATGCGCGCGGGGGGGGGACGCCAGGCAAGGTATCCCCCCGTTTTATTTCCCGCCGTTTTTGGCGCTCTGCAGAAATGCAGGAACCGTTAAAGGGCTGGGGCTCTTGCCAAGGTGCACACGGCTATTTCTGCATACATTTTTAAATAATAATTATATAGATTATATTAGTTTGCTGGCAGTTGTGCAGAGCCATTTTGCGCGAATAAATGGCATTCCGTACTGGTTATTGGAGCTGCGTTTGAGAAAGCAGCTATGAAATTGTTTTTAGAAGATTTAAGCAAAGATCTGAGCTTCCTTTCTCGCTTTGGAATTTCGCTGAGCTTTTAGATGTGTAATTTCCTAAATGCTTGCATTGTTTTATGTTGCTTTGATTCTCTCAAATGACTTGGCAATTGTTATATTTTGTGTTGGAATTAAGCATTCTATGAGGTTGTTCCAACAACATTACCGTTAATGCATGTCTGAGGTTGGCGAATTGGGACCGTGGGGGATTTAAAAAACGTTTGATAATAATTACTGGCAACAGCACTAGATTTTTACCTAGGGAAATTTAGGTTCTATTTATATTGAAGGTTCTTTCCATCCAAATCGGTCTTTCATTTGATTGGTAACATACCACCACAGATAAAATAGAAAACGTATTGTTTAGCAAATCATTGTGACTACAATTTGCAAGTTGCATCACAGTGTTCAGCACTGAGTGTAAAGGAATGAGAATCTATATATTGTTAAGAGCCTTGGACTAGCCAGTATTGAGTTTAATGTCGGTCCATTCAGTCATGAATCTCACAGGCTCTTGGTTTAACCTCCCTTTCAGGTAGTAAACTTTCGTTCTTTTACGAAGTGTACGTGCAAGGTTTTTGTGTCAGCGTCATGTGTTGAGTATTGTGCTTTTAGATTATTATATTTTGCCGGAACAGCAGGATATAAAGTATTATGATAATAATACCCTCCTTAGTTGAGGGAGAAGGCAAGCTTCTGTGTGAAAAAGGAGACAGAATTGCAATGAACAGTCAAGGTGTGTATATTTTTAAGGAAGAGCAAATATTAGAGAATTACAATAAGCTTACAGGTGACCTTCCAAAAGAAGCCAAATCCTGCCCCTTAGAATAGTGACGTGTGTCAAATGTAAGACTTCTGTTTACTGGGGCCAAAATCCTGTGTTTTTCCTTGTTTTACAGCGATCTAGGCAAGACAGGTACAGGAGCCCTGAGAGAACAAACGTTGGCAACGCAAGTAGACAGAAGGGAGTCAGCCCATATTCAACTTCTGCATATCCAGCTGGCCCTGCCTACCTACCCCAATTTCCCCTGAACCATCTACTGGGGTTTCTCACTTCTTCCAGCCACCTCCCACTAGTAACTACCTCTTGCCCTCAGCCACCCTGTCCATTTGTAACATCACAGGAAGTTTGTAGCCCGTGGCAACTGCTTAGGGATGCATCTGCACAGCCTCACATCCTGGTATTGGAAAGGGGGATGTCATGAACGCTACTTAGATGTATTTAGAAATACCTTGATTTAGAAGTAGAAGATGGCTTGCTTAAGCTCTGCTGTCCCCTTCATTGCTGCTTTCGGGGAAAGCCTCGTTGGCTTGTGACATCCATGAAAGACAAACACAGATGTGGTGAGGGGAATGACCCTTGTTCAACAGTTATCATCCAACCACCTCCGTTGGCCAGCCTGCCAACCTCCACTGGCTTCCACCCATGAATATCTAGTGGTTCATTCGTCCAGAGCCTGGAGGGCAGCCTACACTGCTATCTGAACATGCAATTCCCAGACATACCATGTCTGGTGGGTGACCTATGTCCACACTCTCCATTCATACTTAGCCCAGCATCAGCCCACAAATATCCACACAGCTTTTGTCAATGACCTTCTGAAGGTGAATTTCAACCAGCTTACGTGCACAGATTCAGCCTTCCTTCAGCCCTGCGGCATCCCGGGCTTCCACATGCTAATCACAGCTTCTGCCAGCTCCATCGCCAGCTCCCAACCATGGATATCGGCCGCTTTCAAGCCGCGGTCCTGCTCAGCAAGTACACTTGCCTTCTCATTGCTCCACAGCATCTCATTGACAGATGATGGCTTCCTTCCATTTGCCACTTCACCTCCATGCGGAAGGAGATCACCAAGTACTGAATAACACAACTGTTGTCCACAGTGTCCTTTTCAAGCTTTGCCTTGGGCTTTCCCCTTGGGCCGCTTTTGTGTATCCACTGAGCCGCCATGTGCTTATGTGACATCACAGGGCGTCCACAGCCAATAACAGCAGCTGGAGAGGCATCATGATCATCACCTCCTCAGGCCTCACAATGGTGGGTGCAGCTCAGCAGCCATTTGCCCTTTGCTTGTTTGCTATGTGCAGCTCACTCCTTATTTATGACATCAGAAAAAGGCATGCCAGAAATCCACCTTCCCATTTTGATTCTCTGGCATCCTATCTGCATAACCTAGCAATTCCAAAATATAGACGCACTTTTACTCTCACAAGATTGAATGTATTTCCTCGGCTGCACCTGAGGGACGATTGCAACAGATTCCACACGAAAAACGTTTATGTCCCTGTGGAGATGGCAGCACTGAATCGCTGGTGCATGCACTTTTGACTTGCACTCTTTATAAAGACTTGAGGAATAAGATCATCACCCCTCTTTTATTGTCCATTCCGGGTCACCCAACCACTGCCACAGTGTCCTTTCTCTTGGCAGATCAAGATGAGCAGGTGACAGCAGAGGTTGAAGGGTTTTTAGCTGGGGCAATCAGAATAAGATCCACTATTTGTGTTTTATAGAATCAGCTTTTTATTTCTGTTCTGTGTATATTGCAATGTTCTTTTGTTGCTATGGCCTATGGCTGACACAAATAAAGTTTCACTCATTCAATCCATAGTGGGGAGTCATTTTTCATCCTGATGGCTGCATTCCCTTGGGTCAGATTTTCCATGTATGGGAACCAACTCCTAAGGGCCAAGGTCCCTTCACCTCCCCCCCAAAATTTTTGATTAGTTGCATCAGGTGTGCTTGAGACAACACTTTTTTTGTGCTGTTGTGAGGGATTCTATTCAGGGGGTTGAATAATCAACTGGAGAAGCCAGTATAAGTTGCAATTTCAGTTGAAATAGGGGGAACCACTTGAAGCAAAGCATCTGCTGTATTGAGCTATTTAAGTTGCTTTTGTTTGATTTGCTCATTGCAAACAGCTAAAAGTCTGTTAATTTTGATAATAAGCCTGATTTGCAATGGAGGTTGAATAATTTTGATTGCAACTGTATGATTGTCAGTATGATTTGCACTTTTATCTATGGATATAAGTAATACAGGTATCATTTTTTTATTCTCATGTAACAATTTCCCAGGGAGTAGTCATGTTAAACAGATGAAGCAAAAAGAGAATTTTGGCATCTTAAAAATTAGCAAATTTAAAATGGCATAAGATTATTTGATAACAATCCACAGACTCTTAAGTTTTTTTATTCTCTACATTCAACCTGACAAGAGTTCTATATGACACAAAAGCTTCCATTCTTATCAGTAATGTGTCAAAGTACATAATTTTGTTTCTTGTTCTATAAAAACAACATGATCACTCAGACACTGATCAGTGCAATTTTGCTTTCAACATCCTTTTCCTCTCAACTATTCCCATGTTGGTGACACTGCAGTAGAAGCAGATGGAGGAAGCATTCAAGACTCAGGGTAGATGTAAATAAGAATAGAAAAATGCAAGGAGGATCTTGTTTAATCAAAGCTGCTATATAACCCTACTTTTGTTGGCACAATATTTTAGAATACAATACATTCCAAACCTTGCTGCATCAGTCGTATTGTTTTTTTAACAACAACAGCATCTACTGACTTTTCCCAAAACTATTTGTTCAAATTAACAAGGTTTTGCCTCCAGGCAAGAGCATCAGTAAAACTGAAAAGCAGTTAAGTGAGTACTATTATATCTGTTCTCTTTTTAATCTACATTTGAATTCGCTCAGGAGAAAGACAATTTGCTTTATTATTCAAAGCTGAATATAGTACTTTGTTTCTAAGCATTGTTCTTCAGCAGAAACTATTGATTGTTGTCTTTTTTCCCTTAAAAGTCAGAGGAGCACAAAGGGTTTCAACTGGTTAATGAAATGAGGCAGGCAATTTCCTCATGTCTTAAGTATCTATAAACTATTGGGGGGGGCATGTGGTTTGGAAAGACATGTTTCTACATAGGTTTGAGTCCTGATAGCAATACCTCCCTTTTTAGAAATGTATTTAATTCATTTATTATATGTTTATCCCTCCCATTCTTCAAGGAGCTCGGAGCACCAGACAAAGTTCTTCCCTTCTCCGCTCGTTTTATATTTGCAACAACACACTGAGGTACATTATGCTGGTAGATGGGGACTGCCCTGGGGTTACCTCATGTCTTCCCAACCCTAGTCCAACACTCTTTTTAACTACTTACCGGTAAATCACACTAGTTAAGAAATTAGCTACTTGTTGCTCCATCCTGCAAGACCTGTGAGTTTTGGGGACAGCTCACAGTATCACTCAGGGCGCAGGGCCACCATTAAATTAAGTGCCAACTCATGCCAATGTTCAGCTGCACATGGCTATGTGTAGGTTTTTTTAACATGCCAGCACAAACCTATGGCTTTGCAATTTGTAATATTTTCAAAATAGCATTTAAAATTTAATCTGGCACATAATGGCAGCAGCACCCAGCAGACTCACTCATGAGATTTCATGCAGAAAGTTGAAGCGGTTCCCACATATGCTCAGTGGCAACACTTGATACTATTACTTTTGAGGGAATAATTTGCTCATTCCATCTTATTTCACCCTTATTATCAATGAACCCAGAACAGCGTTTTGGCTTCACAACAAGCCCGCGAAGCTAGCTAAAACTGAGAATGAGCTTCCTCTTTGAGCAGGGCTTTGACTCCAGGTCGACTTGAACACAAGATTTATACAGGGTTCTCAAATTGTTTCATTTAGGTGGTATGAAGTGTGTCTGGATTTGTGGAGATGGCACATTCATTGCGTTAAATATTCCTATTGATTTTTAATTCCTGAAATTGTAATACAATAGCATAATATATAAGAACTAAATGAAGCAATTTAAATGCAATTTAAAATTGCTCAGCACCTAGCACTGTGCGTTACAATTGCCACAACAGGCCAAAAGAAAAAGAAGTGTTCAACGAAGGCCCCTCACCGATCTTCAAGTGGTCCAGAAGGAAAAATTCTGGGGGAACCACTGATCTATAATAATTATCTTCATAGATGACACCAAAGTCCAGCTAATCATGAATTCTGTTTCCAAAAGTGATCAAACAGCAGCCCAACAAAGCAGAATGTGAAAATGATATGCCGTTCCTCATTTTTTCTCTCAGCCTCTGGTATTCCAAGATATACTTCTTCTGTACATTTAAGTTCAGTTTTAGCCATCATGGCGAATAACTGTTCTCCTTCCAATCAGCCGGAGAAGGAACAGTTCCAGGGCACTTTCTTCCCTTTCCCTGCCAGAAAGAATATTCAAGACAGCAGAACTAAAGAGAACCCTATTATAGCTCCATCCATCAGCCAGAGAACTAAGGGCTGCAGGGATGTGTGAGTTTGGGTAGTGCATTATTGCTGCCTACTGTAAGAATTTGCTTGAAAGGTGAGGCATAAATATTAAAAATTAATAAAATTGTATAAAAGAAAAAGGGACAGATCCTTGCTTACCTGAATGTAGGATCTGAACCCACAACCCCATAGTAACTAAACGAAAGTACATTGGCTAATACTCTGCCACAGCAGAGTCAGAGGTACCAGATGCAAAGGGCGGCAGGATCCTGGTACCTTTCATATATTACATCTCTGAATACATTCCAGTCCTGGCGATTGTTTTCCTTACAACAACTCTGTCAGCAGTGTGGAAATCACAAAAATGTGGGCACAACTTTTTCCATTGCTGACACCTGCCACATTTCCACCTCCTTCACAGTTGTTGATATACTTCTTCTGTACAACTAAGCCATCCCTCCAACTTGCATATATTTTCCATCAGCACTTCTTCACAATGGCATCTCTAGCCATGCTCCCAAATGCACAGTTCAAAACCCCAGTCGATGGAGGCTAAACCAGGATTATAAGCACGGATTTCCTTACACGGATTTCCTAAGTCAGAACGACTTCTGTATTCGAACAGACAGCAGCTCTCAGGCCGGAGGTCTTGCCTTTGACTTCCTTCGCCTGAGGGAGTGGGTTTGAGCTGGGGGTGCTAGTGGAAAAGAACAAGGTTGCAGCCGGGATTCTGCCCCCCTCCCTTACAACTGTAGTCCTTTTTACCCTTCCTTTAGACAGAATGCATAAGGTAGAGGATCAAGCCATACGCAAGCATTTTGCTTTAATAATTATGGCTTGTGTACGTATGGCTTGATTCTGCATACACCCTACACACTGTGATAATTATTGTAATAATTACTGTGATTATAAATTATTATTTTATTATTATTAATTGTAACAATATCCTATGCACCCTATGCCCTGTGATAATTATTGCAATAATTACTGTGATTATTTTATTAATTCATGACCATTAATTGTAACAATAATATCCTATGCACCCTAAGCACTGTGATAATTATTGTAATAATTACTTTGATTATTATTTATTATTTCTTTTTGCTTATTCTATTATTAATTGTAACAATATCCTATGCACTGTGATAACTATTGCAAAAATTACTGTGATTATTAAGTATTCTATTAATTTATGACCATTAATTGCAACAATAATATCCCATGCACCCCACGCACTGTGATAATTAAATATTTTATTAGTTGTTATTTCATTGCTAATTAAAACAATTGCTAATTGTTTTGTCCCGTGCTCCCCCCCCCCAACACATGGGACCGGGGGTGGGGGAGCAGCTACTCTGACGTCCCTCGGAGCACCTTCGAAGCAGAGGCGCCCTCCCCAACCTCCAATGTCTATGACATCACTCCGCTTCGCCAGCGAGAGCTCCGCCCCAGGCAGGAGGAGCCGGAGCGAACCATTGCCCCCAAAAGCAGCGGGGGTGGAGGGAAAGAAGGGAGATCCCGTCTCACGGCTCGCCAGGCCTCGCGAGCGCCGAACCTTCCCGCTCACCCACACGGACCGCTGAAGCGACGCTTGCCCCGGGAGACCGCAGTGTGTAGGCGCCTTTTCTACATCTGTGCGTGTCTCCGCTATCTCTCCCCCCCCATACGGATGGATGCCGCCGAGCTCAGGCGCGAAAGAGAGAGACAGAGACAGAGAGCGAGCGCGCTTTCAGGCAGCTGGCGCGAGGGGGGGCGGCTGCGCCTGCGCGAACCGCGCTGCCGAGCCCTGCGCTGTTTCCCTTTCCCTCTTACGAAAGGGCGGGAGGGGGAACGAGAGAGAGGGAGGGGGGCGCGCGGGTCTCTCTCTCGCGCGCGTGCGCGGGGCAGGTAAGCGGCTGTTTGGCGGCCGTTGGGGCTCCGTGAGGCGAGGGAGGTTGGGGGGGGGAGGTGGGTCCGGTGAGGGAAAAGAGAGGCGGCGGCTTCTCCTCCTCCTCTCCCGCCCTCACACGGAGAGCGATGGAGAGAGCCCTTCCCGCCAAAACGGGGCAAGAGGCGGCTGCGCTGGCCTGGCGGCCTCGGGAAGCGCCGGGGAGGCGGATCCTGAGGGGGAAACCTTGACTATTATACCGATATATGTGCGTGTGTGTTTGCGGTTACCTCAGGCGCTGCGCTTCCTTCCACAACCCTTGTGCCCTCCCTCAAGAGTGTCGTGAGGACGGTGTTTTCGCGTGTCGGCGGCGGCAGCAGCGCCAGCAACAACAATATGAGCCGCGATTTCAAACCCGGGGACCTGATCTTCGCCAAGATGAAAGGCTACCCGCATTGGCCAGCCCGGGTCAGTAAGGCGCCGCCTCCTCCTTCCCTCCTCCATCCCTCCTTCACCTGCGTTCCCACGAGCGCGCTTTTCACGCGCGCGGGGCGGGGGAAACGTCCGTGGGGAACCCGCCCCCTTCCCCTCCACTCGCTTTTTTTCCCACGGGGTTATTCGGGGTTCACCCGTCCGGACCTCTTGCCCCCCTCCCCTTGCTTCGTCCTCCCCTCGCCGGCCTCTCTCTTGGGAAGGGAGGGGGCGTGTTCGTGGCGTCCCTGGAAGTGACTTCTCCATCACATTGCAAGGTGCCCACATGCTGCGGTTCGGCGCAGGGTGTGTGTTTTTCAGCTAGGTGGTCTTAATGACCTGCAAAAAAGGGTTATATTCCTCCCCCCAAAAACTTGGTGGGCAAATGGATTGGGCCAAATCAGGTGAATGGCTGAGAGCGCTACCTGCTCATGGCGTAGCTTTGGGTAATTTACATGGTTTTAGCAATGAGTCCAGAAGTGACTGTGGAGGCCAATTCTGGATCCACACGTCCTTCCACAGTGGGGACATACCATAGGTTTCTGGGCGGGATTGGATCCTGGTGAGGGTTTGCCAACCGATCCTTCCTCTTAGCACGGTTCTTCCTTGTGTCCTGAGTTCAAATGTCTTCAAAGCCCATGGTATCTGAAATGTGCACGCACACGAAAGCACATACCAATAACAAACTTAGTTGGTCTCTAAGGTGCTACTGGAAGGATTATTTTTTTTAATTTTGTTTCAAAGCCCGTGACACCTTTGGTAAAGGCTGTTCTCCAATTGGAGCGCTTGCAGGCCAGTGTTTCCCACTTGTCACTGTTTATACTACATTTTTAAAGATTTGCCTTAAGAGAGTCTTTAAACCTCTTTTGTTGACCACCAGCATTACGCTTTCCATTCATAAATTGGGAATAGAGTAATTGCTTTGGAAGAGCATTCACACAACATGACCAGTCCAACAAAGTTGATGTTGAAGAATCATTGCTTCAACACTGGTGATCTTTGCTTTTTCCAGTACACTGGTATTAGTTTGGGTAATTTAGTAGGGACACATTGGGTTGCGTGTGTCTGTAATAAAAAATATACCTATCCATCTACCTAAAGATGTCTGGGTTAGAAAAGTATGTGTGTTGTCTCTTATTTTCAGGTCGTAGTCTAGAGTCTTTTCTACTGACCAGTTAACATTCAATGTGAGACATTGATGTTGTATACAGTGTAAGGTGGGAGGAGGGCAGGGGGGTGTCATTTCTAAGGGAAAATAACAGATAGAACCTACCAAAGTAACACTGGCATATTGGGTTGTTGTTGTTTTAAGAATAAACTATGTAAAAGGATGAAGGTTACTATCCCCTCCCTTCTCTCTCCCCTGCTCTCTTCTTCCCCAGATTTATACTTTCTATAACATTAGTGTCTCACATCAAAATATTTTAAAAAAACCAGAAGCTGTGTGTAGGTTTGTAACCAAGGAAACTCTTTAATAACATTTTTAATTGGAAATTAAATTTGAAATGGCTAAAGAGAACTAACTGGGGCCTGTTGAGGAAAAGGTCAGAGTAAGATGCTCCTTACCAGTACCGAAAGACTTGCTTGGAAGCCAGTCAATATTTATCCAAAGACAAAAAAAAAAAAGAAAAAGAAAAAAAGATTTGGGGCAATTCTGCATGACACAGAATCACAGACCAGCATTCAAAGGTGCACAAACTAGATCACAGCACAGATCCTAATGATTTTTCATACTGCCCACTCTGTAATCTTATCTGACATTTTTTCCATAGCACTATATTGCCAAAATAAATAAAAATAGTTCAGCGTGGATCCTTTGGGTTTCTTTTCTCCACATTCAGCTACCCACATGCAACATTATGCTGGCTACGTTATAAAAAATTAAGACATCTGAGGAGCAGTTCATCAAAGTCTTGTAACCTGAAGATTTAACAAGTTTAGCATAAGCTTTTATGGAATCATGCATCAGTTAGCAAGTGTGGCAGTCTGTGATTAAATCTGCATTTAAAAGAAGGCAAATTAAGAATGGTGACTGTTCACCATAGCAATTATTGTGATAATACAATCATTAGATTTACTGTTGTCCCTATTCAGACCAAAATGGATAGAATCCAACTTCATTATTATTACTATTACTTGGTCACCTTACACATAGGAAAGAATTTACACAGAGCAGAAAAGAAAATAGAGTGACTTACACATACAACACAAAAACTAAAACCAATCAATAAAAACCTTTAAATAAAAGACTTATCTATGCAAATAAAATACAGTTCTAGCAGATCCTGCCCTTCCAAAAACGGCCATAAATACTAAAAAAAAAACAAAACCCTTCAAACTAAGGGCCAAAAGCCCAGGTAAAGAGAACAGTTTGCCTAGAGCCTAAAACTAGATAAAGATGGTGCCAGGTGAACCTTCCTTGGGAGAGCATTCCTCAAGTCAGGAGTCACCACTGAAAAGGCCTGTTCTTGTGTTGCTCCCCTCCAGACCTCCCATGAAGAGCCTCAGATGATAATTGCAGGATCCAGGTCAGTTCTTCATAAGTTCTAATTAAACTGTTTCACACTGTAGTGTCCCTTTAAAGTACCTTTTTTGAAGAATAAATAAATTCCACCTTGCAGTGCTTTGCCCTGTGTAACTGTCTGTCACAGCTAATTTGATGCTCTTTTGTAACTGTAGGGATGGTGCTTGTTACCTAAACAAAGTGGTCCCTTTGGATAACACCACACTAATTAAAAGAAGTGCCTCCATGCTGAGCAGTTATAACTGGGAGGCAAACTGATACCTTCTTCCAGCAGCCAACAAAATCAATGTCAGAATTAGCAGGGAGTCATTCCCTCATTATTAGCATGATCCTATACATGTTTGCTTTCAATAAGTCTTGCTCTGCTCCATGAGGTTTACTCCCAATTAAATGCACATGTTGTTGTTTAGTCGTTTAGTCGTGTCCGACTCTTCGTGACCCCATGGACCAGAGCACGCCAGGCACTTCTGTCCTCCACTGCCTCCCGCAGTTTGATCAAACTCATGCTAGTAGCTTCAAGAACACCATCCAACCATCTCATTCTCTGTCGTCCCCTTCTCCTTGTGCCCTCCATCTTTCCCAACATCAGGGTCTTTTCCAGGGAGTCCTCTCTTCTCATGAGGTGGCCAAAGTATTGGAGCCTCAGCTTCACGATCTGTCCTTCCAGTGAGCACTCAGGGCTGATTTCCTTCAGAATGGAGAGGTTTGATCTTCTTGCAGTCCATGGGACTCTCAAGAGTCTCCTCCAGCACCATAATTCAAAAGCATCAATTCTTCGGCGATCAGCCTTCTTTATGGTCCACCTCTCACTTCCATACATCACTACTGGGAAAACCATGGCTTTTACTATACGGACCTTTGTTGGCAAGGTGATGTCTCTGCTTTTTAAGATGTTGTCTAGGTTTGCCATCGCCTTTCTCCCAAGGAGCAGGCGTCTTTTAATTTCGTGACTGCTGTCACCATCTGCACTGATCATGGAGCCCAAGAAAGTAAAATCTCTCACTGCCTCCATTTCTTCCCCATCTATTTGCCAGGAGGTGATGGGCCCAGTGGCCATGATCTTCGTTTTTTTGATGTTGAGCTTCAGACCATATTTTGCGCTCTCCTCTTTTACCCTCATTAAAAGGTTCTTTAATTCCTCTTCACTTTCTGCCATCAAGGTTGTGTCATCTGCATATCTGAGGTTGTTGATATTTCTTCTGGCAATCTTAATTCCGGCTTGGGATTCATCCAGCCCAGCCTTTCGCATGATGAATTCTGCATATAAGTTAAATAAGCAGGGAGACAATATACAGCCTTGCCGGACTCCTTTCCCAATTTGGAACCAATCAGTTGTTCCATATCCAGTTCTAACTGTAGCTTCTTGTCCCACATAGAGATTTCGCAGGAGACAGATGAGGTGATCAGGCACTCCCATTTCTTTAAGAACTTGCCATAGTTTGCTGTGGTCAACACAGTCAAAGGCTTTTGCATAGTCAATGAAGCAGAAGTAGATGTCTTTCTGGAACTCTCTAGCTTTCTCCATAATCCAGCGCATGTTTGCAATTTGGTCTCTGGTTCCTCTGCCTCTTCTAAATCCAGCTTGCACTTCTGGGAGTTCTCGGTCCACATACTGCTTGAGCCTTCCTTGTAGAATTTTAAGCATAACCTTGCTAGCATGTGAAATGAGTGAAATTGTGCGGTAGTTGGAGCATTCTTTGGCACTGCCTTTCTTTGGGATTGGAATGTAGACTGATCTTCTCCAATCCTCTGGCCACTGCTGAGTTTTCCAAACTTGCTGGCATATTGAGTGTAGCACCTTAACAGCATCATCTTTTAAAATTTTAAACAGTTCAGCTGGAATACCATCACTTCCACTGGCCTTGTTATTTGCAGTGCTTTCTAAGGCCCATTTGACTTCACTCTCCAGGATGTCTGGCTCAAGGTCAGCAACCACACTACCTGGGGTGTACGAGACATCCATATCTTTCTGGTATAATTCCTCTGTGTATTCTTGCCACCTCTTCTTGATGTCTTCTGCTTCAGTTAGATCTTTACCATTTTTGTCCTTTATTATGGTAATCTTTGTACGAAATGTTCCTTTCATATTTCCGATTTTCTTGAACAGATCTCTGGTTCTTCCCGTTCTGTTGCTTTCCTCTATTTCTTTGCATTGCTCGTTTAAGAAGGCCTTCTTGTCTCTCCTTGCTGTTCTTTGGAAATCTGCATTCAATTTCCTGTATCTTTCACTATCTCCCTCACATTTTGCTTGCCTTCTCTCCCCCGCTATTTGTAAGGCCTCGTTGGACAGCCACTTTGCTTTCTTGCATTTCTTTTTCATTGGGATGGTTTTAGTTGCTGCCTCCTGTATAATGTTGCGAGCCTCCATCCATAGTTCTTCAGGCACTCTGTCCAGCAAATCTAAATCCTTAAACCTGTTCCTCACTTCCACTGTGTATTCATAAGGGATTTGGTTTAGATTGTATCTTACCTGTCCAGTGGTTTTTCCTACTTTCTTCAGTTTAAGCTTGAATTTTGCTATAAGGAGCTGATGATCTGAGCCACAGTCATCTCCAGGTCTTGTTTTTGCTGACTGTATAGAGCTTCTCCATCTTTGGCTGCAGAGAATATAATCAATCTGATTTCGATGTTGCCCATCTGGGGATGTCCATGTGTAGAGTCGTCTCTTGTGTTGTTGGAAAAGCGTGTTTGTGATGACCAGCTTGTTCTCTTGACAGAACTCTATTAGCCTTTGCCCTGCTTCGTTTTGATCTCCAAGGCCAAACTTGCCAGTTGTTCCTTTTATCTCTTGATTCCCTACTTTAGCATTCCAATCCCCTATAATGAGAAGAACATCCTTCTTTGGTGTCACTTCGATAAGGTTTTGTAAGTCTTCATAGAACTGGTCAATTTCAGTTTCTTCAGCACCAGTAGTTGGTGCATAAACTTGGATTACTGTGATGTTAAAAGGTCTGCCTTGGATTCGTATCGAGATCATTCTATCATTTTTGAGACTGCATCCCAGTACAGCTTTCGCCACTCTTTTGTTGACTATGAGGGCCACTCCATTTCTCTTACGGGTTTCTTGCCCACAGTAGTAGATATGGTAGTCATCCGAACTGAATTCGCCCATTCCCGTCCATTTTAGCTCACTGATGCCCAGGATGTCAATATTTATTCTTGCCATCTCATTTTTGACCACATCCAACTTACCCAGGTTCATGGTTCTTACATTCCAGGTTCCTATGCAATATTTTTCTTTACAGCATTGGACTTTCCTTTCGCTTCCATGCATATCCACAACTGAGCGTCCTTTCGGCTTTGGCCCAGCCGCTTCATCAGCTCTGGATCTACTTGTACTTGTCCTCCGCTCTTCCCCAGTAGCATGTTGGACACCTTCCGACCTGAGGGGCTCATCTTCCAGTGTCATAACTTTTATATGCCTGTTGTCTTTGTCCATGGAGTTTTCTTGGCAGGGATACTGGAGTGGCTTGCCGATTCCTACTCCAGGTGGATCACGTTTGGTCAAAACTCTCCACTATGACCTGTTCATCTTGGGTGCCCTGCTCGGCGTAGTTCATAGCTTCTCTGAGTTCTTCAAGCCCCTTCGCCACGGCAAGGCAGTGATCCATGAAGGGGAAATGCACATAGGATTGCAGTTTAAGAGAAAATTGTTTGAATCTGTTGTCTTTGGTGGTCAATGACTAACATCTTATATAGATGGGATCTTCTGTTTTCAACCTACTTCACAAGTGTTCTGAACATTATAACCACCAGTGATTTCTTTACCCCTTTTAGTAGTTTCCTACTAAATCAAAGTGTTTCGTTTAGAGTAAATGTTGCTTTCCCCCTTTTTCTTAGGTGGATGAAGTTCCTGATGGAGCAGTCAAGCCACCTACAAATAAAATGCCTATATTCTTTTTTGGCACACATGAAACGTAAGTCCTAAAGTTACAAAGCTATACTGGTTGAAGTAGAGTTACTTGGCTGTTGAACTATGGGTTGTACATATTTTAGAGCACAGAGGCATGACAATATCATTTTTACATTGGGTTAATTTAGTGAAAATGATCTTTTCCCAGGCTTAGTCTAAAGAGTATTTGTTTTCTAAACACAGAACCCTGTTTGTTATCCTGTATTATATTACACTTGTAGTTATTTAATTTTGCCACAATCAACAGTGTATGTCAGTACATGACCAGGACTTCTTGTCATGCTATAGCTGATAGGAGGTGTGAGTTCTTTGTTGTAGTTCTGACCTTTGAAGGCCCTGGAAGTTGAAACCCACAGAAACAAAAAACAACCGTTACTGCTCTTATTGGCTGGTGTGTGAGTCAATGCACCTCAAAAAGAATAATCTAGAGCTGAAAAACGTGTAGCATAGGGCAACCAAAATGATGAAGGGACTTAACCAAGTTCTCTGTGAGGAAAGATTATAACATGTAGGGCTTTTTAGTCCAGAAAAAGGGCAAATGAGGAGGGACATGATAGAGATGTGTCATGTTTACAGACAAAAGGATTTATCCCCCTCATAATACTAGAATCCAATGAAGCTGAATATTGGTAGATTCAAGATAGACAAAAAATACTTGTTCACAGGGTACATAGTAAAAATCACTACCAGAATATTTAGTAATTGCTACTACCTTGGATAGTATTTAAATTACATTAGACAAATTCATGGAGGATAAGCCTATCGAGGATACTATCATGATGGCTGTGTACTGTCTCCATGATCAGAGGCAATATCCCCTTTGCCTGGTGCCTTCATTATACACCTTTAGGCGTCAGGTGAAAATTTTCCTCTTCAACCAGGCCTTGGTCTGACAAACATCCTACATACTTTTAAATGTGTTTGCACCAGGGAGGGGATTATTGGTTTGTTTTAGTTTTGCTCTTGTTTTTATTGCGTATTTTGTGTTTTTATCCTGTATATGCTGTGAACTTTCCTGAGATGTGCAGATGAAGGGAACTCAAAGAATATAAATTTAATTATTAATAAGCTTTCTATGAGTTATTCCCCTCATCACAAAACTGTCCAAAAAGTACACCCTGCATTCATGGGAGCTGAGGCGAAGTGTTTTGAGAATTGTGGGTAGTTATTTGGCATAGCATAGAACTAGTGTGAAGTGGCCTCTCCTGCAGGTCTTTGCACCCTGGAGCAGTTTTCCAGTCCAGCTCTTCGAAGAGACTGTGGAGCAGGAATGAGTGGGGAAAGTAGCAGACAGTGTGTCGGACATTGTAGAGAGAGACTGGAAAGAAAATGGGAAAGGAATATGTGCATTATACTTTGTTAGACCCAGCATCTGTTTACACCATGACCCACAGTTCTTTGAGAATTAGGCATTCCAAACATTTTGTGCAGTCTTATTGTAGCAAGTGGAGCTAAGTGGAGGCTTAGCATCAAAGTATAAAATCAATGTTTTATGACCCTGGATCATATACTATAAAAAATTGCAGTTTCTCCCTCCTAATTTAGTTACTTTGTACCTTACCCAATGCTACAGTGTTATTTTTTCAGTTGGAATCATTAGATCTAGGCACAGTATTCCAGTGTGACATGTAGTATTATATTTACTGTCAAATTTCAATCCTTTCCCTGATAACTTTAAAACTGATATAGCACTTTTCACTACAATAGCACTGTTGAATGTGCAAAATGCCACTTAAGATTAGTGGTGATGGGGAGAGTCAGGGATAGGAAAATGGATTGAATATTTTATGAATTCGTTTTGGGGGATGACTTCACTTCCACATTACAATCCCAAAATAATGCATGTGTGTGGTTACAGCCTACTGAGACCTATGTATATGAAGTCAGGATATTCTGTTTTTGTTCCTGCATATATTGTTGTTTGGGGGCATTTGAGTGCTAAATATCTACAATATTGGTTACCTTGTTTCTTCCTGATAATTTTAGAATAAATAGCACTGAATACATTAGGTTCTCAGTTACCAGTGTATGAGAAAACTTCTACTATTTACCTGTGACTGCTCGTGAGGAATTTGTCCAAGTCTTTTAGAAATTATAGCCTTTATATTCATTAGTAAATGCTAATAATGACACTCAGAAAAGCTATTCTAAAAGAATAGGTTTAACTAGTAAACGGTTCCTATTCAAATTACCAGTTTTAATAAGAAATGTGGAGTGTACCTTGAATATTTGGGTGTCTCACTTTCTTTGTAGAGCATTTTTGGGACCAAAAGATATATTCCCCTATGAGGAAAACAAAGACAAATATGGCAAACAAAATAAAAGGAAAGGCTTCAATGAAGGCTTGTGGGAAATTGTGAACAATCCAAAAGTAAAATTTTCTACTCAGCAGGTAAGATACTGTCTAATGTGTATAGACTAACAATTTAGTCAGTTATTTCTAGTACCTTATTGACCTGACAGTGTCTGTTCTGTGTCCTGAGCCTATTATGCCAATATGATGTTATCAGGAACCATAGGTATCAGAACGCTGCTGTTGTAGTTTAATAGATCAGGTTCCCCATTACTGAACTGGACATTTCATGCGATTGCCCCTACCTGTCTTCTCACATGACTACTATTCCTTTTTAGAGTACCTGCTCACAGTTAAGCAAATGGTCAATCGCAGGCTTTTTTGAGAAGCTATCTTCCACAGGGAAGGGCAGCCCCTGCCAGAGTAAATGGATAGCACAATTCTTGTAGAACAAGTGAGTGGCAGCAGCTGCGGACTTTTCTTACAAGGCTTGTTGACAAGACAAGAATTGTATATACTTGAGGTAGCCAATGTGGAACCTTTCAGATGTTGGACTCAAACTCCCATTATGCCCAGCCAACATGATCAGTGGTTGGAGATGATGGGAGTTGTAATCCAGCAACATTTAGAAGATGCTACATTGGCTAACCCAAATATCCTTACAGCAAACTCAGTTCTCCAAGTGCTGGTCCTTATGTAGCCAATGAAGGAAGTATCAGTATGCTTCTAGGTTAGTACAATAACATTTACGAAAATCCCCAAAGGAAATGCTTGCGTTGACTGAACAACCTATTTAGTGCTATGTTTAATGCAGTCCTTTAATTGTAGGGTGGATTTCTAAATTCATTACATAGTAAACCCTGGTGAGTTCAATGAGCCTTTGAGTAAATTTTATTACAACTGTTCCATTAAGCACGGAAGTTTTCTGTATAGTGTTTTTAATATTTGCTTTATGCAGCATGCTACCCTGAAATTTGATATGATGAAGTGTTGTATAAAAACGTTGCATATCTTTAATTGTTTTTTAATCACCCAATTTTGAAATTGCTGCTCTTGTGTCTTTGTTTCCTGCTGATTTACGTATATGTTGGCAATATTTTTGTCCATAGCCCCATCCAGCTATTAGCCCTACAGTTGTTAAAGAAACTGCTGAAGAAACTAGCTTAGATACTACGGAGGAAAATGAACAAAAAATGGTGCCCAAAAGGAAAAAGCTGACTGCTCTTAAAGTAAGTGATCAAGATCTCATCCAGTACTACAATTCTATGATTTAGGTTAGTCATGAGTGGCTAAGAATTTATTTCATTGGGTCTACTCTGAGTATAACTTGGTATACCATCACCTTGTAATGTTAAAGATAGGGCAAAGGTGAGGGTATAAAGTGCAGTATGGACAGGAAAAGGCGGTGGTAAATCAGTTTCCTTCATTGGATATAATAGGAAATTGGTTTAGGAAACCAGAACATCTTCATTAAGGTTATGAGGACAGACGCAAGAAGGGAGTTGTTTGCAAATGGATGGTGGGGACATGAAAACTGGACCATTTTCCTCCTTTGAATTCTGTTTAGGCTTTTGGAGGTAATCACCTCTCCACCTGATTTGAAGTCTTTGCTAGCTCTGTTCTTATTCCTGTTCCTTATTTTCTGTTGAGGTGAGGTCAGATTACTGGAACACTAGAGGATTTCTTATGTGACCCCCTTAGCTTCTTCCCAGCCTGCCAAAAGCAATTTACATACAGTGGTACCTCTGGTTACGTACTCAATTCGTTCCAGAGGTCCGTTCTTAACCTGAAACACCACTTTAGCTAATGGGGTCTCGTGCTGCCACCGCACCGTCATTGTGTGATTTCTGTTCTCATCCTGAAGCAAAGTTCTTAACCCGAGGTATTATTTCTGGGTTAGCAGAGTCTAACCTGAAGTGTATGTAACCTGAAGCATATGTAACCCGAGGTACCACTGTATTTCCCCTTGCAAAAATATGCTGCCGTTTCATGAACCCTAACAAAAGGACTGTTAAAGGGAGTTACAGTCAAATTACTTGATTAATGGTGAATTGGGATTATCATAGAACAGCACTAGTGTCAAGTTTGTTTTCCATACCTTTGGTATTTGCTTACGTGATCAAAGGGTTTTGTTTATTTCTGCTAACAACTCTGAATGCTAAAGTAATTATATATGCACTTAATTAAATCTAGTTAAGTGTTGAATAGATCACTAGTTGTGCTGATTGCATTATTGCTTTCTGAGAGCCTTAATGCCCATTACATCATAGATGTTATAGGCACTGGCGGAGGAAGAGGGGGGCGGTGGGAGCGCGCCGCCCCTGGCAGAGCGATCCTGGTGGGGTTCCATTGTGGCTGCCCCCCGCCTGCGCTGGACGCCCCACCCCCGCAGGCAGCGTGCCCCACCCCGCCTGCTCTCCATCCCCTGGTGCCAGAGCATGAAGCTCCGCCACTGGTTATCGGAACAATTAATTGGGCATCAGGATCCCAAGAAGATGAGGCAGGAAGCCATGTGGTGATTTTGACTTGAGATCACTTCATTATCTGTGGACTGAACAAGACTGGTGTCCTGAACACAGGAGGGGCAGAATGTTCAGCACTTGTGATTCAGAAAGAAGCTCCACACTTCCAGTAGCCAAGGCACAGCTTACATAAAGCAATTCTACACAATTCTACACAAAGCAATTTTGATGTTCATTTATATTTAACAAGATTTATATACTGGCTAATTCAAAAAAACTCAAAGCTGTTTAGATAGCTTTGACTAAACAAAAAAGTTTTTGGCCAGCCTCAAAAAGAATACAATTAATGCACCTGATTAATATTCATATAGTTAAGTAAAGAACCCCTGGACAGTTAAGTCCAGTCAAAGGCAACTATGGAGTACGGCACTCATCTTGCTTTTCAGGCCGAGGGAGCCAGCGTTTGCCTACAGACAGCTTTCTGAGTCATGTGGCCAGCAAGACTAAACCGCTTCTGGCACAACGGGATACCGTGACGAATGCCAGAGCTTATGGAAACACCATTTCCGTATTCATATACCGTAGTTACATCTGTATACAGAACATAAAGCCTTGTTAACCTTCTAAACTGATGCTCATCCTGTGATGTTTTTCTCCAATGTGTATTATTGAAAAAGTTTTGAATCCCAAAGAAATAGATGGCACACACACAACCATGCTCAAGTGCCTGTTCAGCTCTGAGTTAAGAGAGCTGATGGCTTTCTCTTGTGTGAGAGTGTTCTGGGGCACAGAATATTTCTGGGCATTATGGTCAATGTATGATGATAACAGAGGAACTTCAGATACCTGCTACTTATGTTAGAGTTTGGGGTTCAAATGCAACCTGAAAAACTTGTGCCAGTATGCCTAGTAACCTTACAATGACAC
The DNA here is from genome assembly GCF_965113315.1 of Podarcis vaucheri. Taxonomy (NCBI): domain Eukaryota; kingdom Metazoa; phylum Chordata; class Lepidosauria; order Squamata; family Lacertidae; genus Podarcis; species Podarcis vaucheri. Next base: position 17,416,996 of record NC_138755.1, read on the forward strand.
GTCCCTTACAGGCCACTAGTAAAAGAAAAGGTTGATTAAAAAGGTACAAGTTATGTATACCCTGTCTATGCATGGAGAGAGCATTTCTGACAGCTTGGATGAGGATTTTTAGGGCTGAACCTATATCTCATTGGGATCCTCTTATCACATATTTTATATGTGTCTGCCAGTCCCAGATTAGGAAATCTATATTAGTATAAGTTTTTGGAAAATGAAAAAAAAATCATATGGATACAGTTAACCATGTTTACTTTGCCTTTCAAAAACAAATTCTGATGATGTAGCTTCATGAGGACTGCACTTTCATCATTAGGCACCTATACCGACCTTACATAGATGTAAAATTTTAAAAATGTTATTTGTATCTCATTCCCAGGGTTCAGTTAAGCAGGATAATATAACCTCTGAAGTTGAAATAGAAGAAAAAGAGATGGAAATCTCGAAAGATGATGATTCTTCAGAAAAACCTAATGAAGTATGTGACTTCGATAAATTTGGATTGTTGTTCTTTTTTATTGTTCCCAGTTTACATTTAATTTTGGAAAATGAGGGTCACACACAGCTTCCCATTTTGAGCAGCACCTAGGCTCTGCATAAATACTTTTTTTCTTTCTGTACACAATACAACAAAGGTTTTCCTCTCTTTTTAGTGACACAGGTTTTTCTGAACCCCTTGTCCTCTCTGTAACTTTTTCTCTCTGACCATTGCTACCACTGTTATACTGCACTCTTTTGTTCTACCATTTCTCCATTAGTGCACATTGCTGCGGGTCTGTCTCCAACTCCCAGGACTGACCCCCTCTTCTTTAAAGTTTGGTAACAGCTCACAAGACTAATTGCATAGTGAGGGTGTGTCCGATGCAGATGGGCTATGCAGATTGCTTACTGAACAAGTTAGAAGAAGTAGTGCCCACTCCACTTTGCACCTCTGAATCCAGGAATGGAAGGAAGGAAGGATGTAGACATGAGAGGTGTTTGTATTTAATGCCAAACCATGATTTAGTGCTCTGTGCATATGCAGAAAGGAACCTCTGCATTCTCTGAGGCTTGATTGCCCGCCCCCGCCCCCATGCAAGGCCTAGTTTAATTTCAACTTTCAACAAATTTTGGCTTGCTAGATTTTTGTTTAAAATAAACTGATCAGTTTCCAAGTAAGTAAACTTAAAAATGTGGGTTATAAAGCTGGCTCATTAAACAAACTAGTTTATATGAAATGATACATTTTATAAAAAGTGAAACGAAACAGCTGAAGCTGTCCTCCCAGCAGTACAGAAGGAAAGGTTCACAACACCTTCTTGCTGCTTATAGAACTATTATTGAAGCATTACATGTGAACCAGGCCATAGCTACACAGGGATTACCTCATCGTCTGGCTGGGTGCTCACCCCACTTGTTACACTGGCATTTGGGGAGCTGCAGCAATGTGAGCCTGACTTGGTTAGCACAGCCTCAGTTCATTAAAACCAGTACTAACGGGTCTTTCCCAATATCTGCCATCTGATGCTTTTATTGAAGATGACTGAGACTCATACTTAAGTCTTCTTGCATTCAAAGCATATGTACTACTACTAAGCTATTGCCTCACCCCTTGAACATTCCTACACTGGCAGGATAACATGACTCCTTGTGGGAGGAGTCGATGCTATTGTTGCTGACCATCCTAGCTAGTAACTGAGTCAGTGCTGGTGTGTATAAGAGGAGGAGCATAGGCCCAAACTTTTATACATGACCCCAGGGGTGCAGGTAGGAACTGCAGTTTATCAGCTTTCACCTAACCAGTGTAACATACAAACAATGGCTTACAGATGAGAGAAGGCTACAAACAATGGTGAGCTGGAATTGCTTCAGGGGGCTGTAGTTAGTTTGCACAGACCTTGTTTAAATATCCATGTAACTGGAGTATAGCTAGCTAAATAGATTTGAGCTGTGTAATTTGATGAAGTTATTATTGTGCCTCAGACCTAAACACATCTAAAAACAAATCTCATTTAATTAGAGTGCACTTCCAAGTGTATAAATGAGTATTTTTTCCTTGAATAGCAAGTCCCTTGTGCTATATGAAGTGCTGTCAAAATTCTTCTCCCTTTCAAAGGTAGTTTGCCATGCAACATGTGGGCTGCTGCTTGAGAAAAAGAAATCCCTTAAACTCACGTTCGTTGGGACATGTAGAATTCCATGGGGTGGGTGGGGGCGTTAGCATAAACTTAATAATTTCAAAATTACACAGACAATTTTTACAGTTAATTTTAGTACTATTTCTGCCCTTAGGATATTGAGAAATCAGATGATGCACCTATCCCTAAGGTGGCTAGGAGGGGGAGAAAAAGAAAGGTAATATTTAGAACTTTATAGTTTTGTAAATACAGATTGGATTGCAAATTGTTTTTCAAAACCATTGGTTGCCTATGAAAAGACACACAAAAATAACCTTAACAATCACTACAAAAAATTCATTACTTCAGCATATATTCCTAATATGTATGAAATCAGTCCTTTTTCTGGACTCTTACTATCAGTCACACTTTTTTCCTGCCCTTCACCTACTCTGTCTTCCATGACAGTGGGTGGGATACAAATAAGTGAACATAATGATATTTGGTCAAGTGGAGCTCCTGCTAATGGGGGGGGGGGGCTTTTAAAGTCTATTTTCTTTACCCCCTGAAGCAGATTTTCAGGTGGAAAAGGAAACATTGGGGAAAATTGTGTCTTCTTTAATCAGCAAGCAGTGGGAGCTCCCTTTCCCTGAGCAGCACACAGAGGATCTTAGGATCCAACCTGGTGACAGACTCAAAGTGTCCCAGTGAAGAGGGACTTCAGCTTGCATCTTTCCAGTCTGAACCAGACATGCTATGCTGCATAGTATATATAATCCATTTTTCATAAGCTCTTCCAACATTTGGAACAGTTGTGTAGTTTGTTCAAATTAAATGAAGAAATTTGTTTTCAATACAGGCTGAAAAACAAGCAGAAGTTGAAGAGGCAGCAGTGGCAGCAACAGCTGCAGTGCCTACAGCTCCAAAAGCAAGTCCTAAAAGAGGAAGGCCAGCTGGTAAGTTACAGAGCCTGTAACTTGTTCCTAATGTATGCAGTCAGTTGAAATATGTTTTCTCCTCCCTCCCCTCTATCCCAGCAGGAACCCCCCCCCCCAAAAAAAAACCCCTCATACTGCTCATGATAAACTAGCATGTTGTATATGGAAAAATATCCCTGGATTGATTTTCTGTGTGCTTATATTGGGTAGAGAGATCTCTACTGCTTGATTCTGCTTATACTGTACACTGGTCAAAATGATGATTTAAACTTGAAATGGTTAAAAATCTTTCTACAGGTAACGTCATCATACAAAATTATTATAGAACATTGTTTTAGATATGAAGCTGTGCTATTTGGTACTAATGTGAATGTATTTGATTGCATTGTTTCATTTGTACAATACCCTTTTGAAAATGGGTTGTAAACTTTCTGTATATTTCTGTACTCCTGCAATAATGCAGTGATCAGCGAGATCTGCCCATCTGCAGTATTTTAATAAATATATTTGGGATAGCTGCAGTTTACAAAGACACCTATCCTCTTCCCCTTGAAATTTATTCTTATGCTGTGAGTCTAGGGTACCTGCTAAAATGGGAATATTTAGGTAAAACTTCTTGGGGACAGGAAGATAGCATTGTGCATACAAACACATAATGGATTGTAGTGTGCATGGTTAATTTGCTTCTGTCATCCCATAGGCATACATCTAATAATATATGTCATTGGTATCTGCAAACTTGGGAGCTATTCTAATAATTATCTATGGAATTGGGAGCAATGTTGTTGTAAACCTCCAGTTTTAGAGTTACAAAAGTATACAGAACATATGTTAATAAAAGTGCATTATTTTGTGTTTGTGTATGTTTGGTACACTTTCTAGTATAGAATAAATTAGCATGCTTATTAAGGACTGCAACTGTTTGCCTCTATGGAAAAACAAAGAAGCCAGTATATTAGGCCTTTCATAACACTTTGCATATTAGTATATTTTGTTTGGTTAACACATCCTGGGCTGCAGCATCTAGGATTAATTAAATTAGTCATCTTGTAGGGGTGATTCTCTCCAAGACAGTCAATTAAAATTGGGTTGAAGGGAAAGCTCCACTACTGGCTTTTTAATTTCATCTTTTAATGATCAGCTAAAGTGAAATAGTTAGGCTGTATTTAATTTAAACTTTTTTTATGAATCAGCTTCTGAAGTAAAGATTCCAAAACCCAGAGGAAGACCAAAATTGATTAAACCAGTCTGCCCTCCTGAGAGTGATGTGTAAGTTTATTTTTAAGCATTGGCATTTGACATGGAGAGTTAGGAATGCAATGGGTTAAAATAGAAATTACATCAAATATGCAAGTATGTATGAATGACTTGACAGATGAGTGCTTGAAGGGGCATATTGCTATTATGGGTTGACGTCTGTTTCACCCCAGATTTGCCATGCCCTATACCCTCAGGCAGGTTCCTGTGAAGATATAGCCAAGTCTTGTCTTAGGTCAGAAGAGACTTTTCTATTCCTAACTCAACTTCTCCCTATTGCAATGGATTCCCTGCAGCCACATAGGATAGAAGGAGGTGGGCAACTTGCTGCAGGGCCCATGTGTGAAACATCACCTAGTCTCTTGATCTATATCGTTCATGGATTATTACAGCTACTAGATGGAGATTGACTGGTTGGATCCATGAAGTGATTAACACTTCATTATGAAAGGGAGCACACAAGGCTGCTGCTTCAGAAAACATCATTGGACTCATGGTGAGTCACAAGCTGTTAAGTAGCTTCACATGCTCCTGTAAGTAATTTTGTGTTGGCTGTCAGGAGTATGGACCATTCCTTAGTTCACATTAAACAGGGGCAAAACTAGGCTTTATTTCACCCAGGTCAAAGACCCAGTTTGGCACCCTTGTTCATTTGTGCGCACACAGAGAGAGACAGACAGACAGACACTAGGAGCCTCAATGATGCCCCTCTGGAGGATTCACCCCCTGGTAGCTACGGTTCCGCTTGCAAATAATTCCTTTTCATAGGGAAAAGGAGATTGAGCTGGCTAGAGGGTAAAAGAAAATTTACAGTGGTACCTCGGGTTACATACGCTTCAGGTTACATACGCTTCAGGTTACAGACTCCGCTAACCCAGACATAGTGCTTCAGGTTAAGAACTTTGCTTCAGGATGAGAACAGAAATCGTGCTCCGGCGGCACAGCAGCAGCGGGATGCCCCATTAGCTAATGTGGTGCTTCAGGTTAAGAACAGTTTCAGGTTAAGTACGGACCTCCGGAACACATTAAGTACTTAACCTGAGGTACCACTATATTCTTTTTTTGTTTGGATTGCTTTTAGTGTTCACGAGGAAGATAAGAGTAAAAGAAAGGGAGCTGAAGAAAAACCACCCAAAAAACTGCAAAAAAGGGATGAAGAAAGTCAAAGAGAAGAAGACAATGTAAGAAAAGACCCAGATAAGAAAGAAGGCAAAAAAGAAGCTGAGCCAAAAAAGAAAACTACTTCCAAAGTGGGATCAGCATCAGCCTCAGATTCTGAAGAAGACGGAGAAGAGCAGGAAGGGAATAAAGTATGTGTTTGTCCAGTCTTTCAGTTAGGGAAACCTTTTCGTGCATGCCAAGCTATATTCTGTAGCTAGTTTCTGGTGCTCCATGTGAAATGTATTTTTCTTGTTTTATAAGGTAAACTGTTAGGACCTGATTTTAATGTAAAGCCGTGGCCAACTTCAATGGCTTGGTGCCACATGGCAAAAATACTTTAAGGACATGATGTGCTCTGTGCATCATGTGGTATTGATGATCTCATGGAAATTATGGGGCTATTTTGGAGTTATTTTGTTTAAAAGAATTTCTGTACTGCGTAATATTAAAAATCTAAGCAGTGCACAAAAATCCAACATAAAAACAATATTGGAAAAGCATATAAACAAAAATTCCGTAATAACAAGACCGACTTTTATGAGTCAGGGAAAGCTCAAATATATTTTTACAAGATGTCTGAAGCAACTGATGGCTTCAGCTCCTAAAATCAGTTTTCCTTTCTATTCAAAATTAAAATGGTACAGAAGAAAAAAGGAAGAAATATCCAAGGGCCTCACAGAAGGAATATTTTAAAAGCCCAACATGATCGTGAAGCAGCAGAGAGAAAACGTAAGCAGGAAGAGCAAACGGAAGTAGAATTGTGAGTATATTCTAACTGCTTTTGTAAAAATTGAGCAGTTATGTGACTAGGGCATTAAAAGAAAAGAAAGATTCTCTACCATTCTTTGTCTAGTAGTGTCTTTGTAAATACTATTTAAGCTGAAATCCTACAGCCCACATTTGGCTAACCAAAAGACAGTAGAAAGTGGCTTAAGTGCCTTTTAGCTGGTGGAAAGACCTGCTCTCATAACAGTGTGTACACTCACAAGTTACACTACCAGAGGCCCCCAGTACACCTCCAGAGAGCTCCATGGGCGGAGGAAGAGAAATGGGTATGTTGAGAGTGGCTGCAGATCCACAGGATCCTAAGCCTCCTAACACAGACTACGAAGCAGCACCAGCCTACTCTGTAGCTGAAATAGTTAACTCCACTCCCACCACTGCCATTGTAGTCAATGAGAAGAAAAAGAAGAAGACATGGAAACAGACACTATGACTTTAGTTGTGGCAGTAGCTCTGTCAAAGATTCTACCACCACCAGGATTGATCTGTAAGTCTCTAAAGTATATTCATTTGCTTCCAAAAGTTGAGCATTATTTACTTTAAATTGTTGGATAATTTTATAGGCAAAACAAAGAAGAAGGCAAAAAACCGGAAGCTAAGAAGATGGAGAAAAAACGAGGTTTGTAGTGAAAGCTTTTTTATGTTTAGTAAATTTTGTATTACAGAGGTATACCCAAAAGAAAGCATACACAGGTGTGTGTTTTTCTGCAGTTCCCTTTTCTCCCACATGTGTAAATGTCATTTCAACTTTTAAATATCTGCTTGGAACTGACAGCATACAGGAATTTAATTTGCTTTATAACATGAAAGCTCGATGGCTTGTCAAGACTTTGTTTCTATTCATAGTGTCATTGCAGAATCCATGATACCGTTAAGGTGCTAGGTACTCTTCATACATTAAAATGTGTCCGTAGGAATGTGCCAAGAAGACTAAGCTGCTGCTTTATATGAACATAAGTCTTACTAAAATGTTCTGGGTTTGCTATGAAAAAGCAAATTGCATTGTCTGCATTTCAGCTTAAATTTGTATGCCAATATTGTTTTGAGTACAGTCAGAATAGTGCAGTTTTATTACTGGCTTCCAGTTTTGCTTTATCAGTTTTGGTGTATTTTACTCAAAGTTGCTCAAAGGCATTTTCCCCATATGGATTTTATATTCACTATCATTTAAGATATGTTTCTTAATATTTAGAAACATCAATGGATTCACGACTTCAAAAGATACATGCAGAAATTAAAAACTCACTCAAAATCGACCACCTTGTGAGTATATTGTGCTAATACCATTTGTTTCTGAAAGCTGACAAAAGTGTGTGTTTGTGTGTGTGAATTAAAGTGCATTAAAAATGTATATTCTTACGAAACAACTTTTTGGGTTGGCCTAGTGGTGTCCTTTTCTGACTTAGTGATATACTTAATTTGAGTTGCCTTGGATTAAATAAGAGAGATGGTGTTAACTGTATGAAGTTTAGTGTGAGGATGCAGAATGTCAGAGTAAAATAGTTTGCTATATACACAGTGCCCCAAGAGAATAGTCCATTTTCTGTGAGTTAAGCCCATTCAGTTAAAATATTCCTGCTGTAAAATCACACTGAAGTCTTGTGTGTTTTTAATTTTACAATGTTTTGTCCAAAATTGTTTGTAATAGTGATGTTCCCTTCACCATCACCTTGAGATTTAACATTTGGGTTTTCATATATTAGGATGTAAACAGGTGCATTGAGGCGTTGGATGAACTTGCTTCACTTCAAGTAACAATGCAGCAAGCTCAGAAGCATGCGGAGATGATTTCAACACTTAAGAAAGTAAGATTGGTGGCTTTTCTCATAAAGGAATTATGAAGATTGTTTAGCCTGTTCATGAATCCTTTAATGTAAAACTTCTTTGTTTAAAAATAGTAGAATGCCGGGCAAGGGTTGCAAAACTTAATTAGCAATAAAATAGACATGGGGGGATTGCAAGAAAATGTTGATCCATGGGGTACTTTTCTTCAGGGTTTATCCTCTCTATTTCCCTTTCTGTTTTCCATTCCTGTCCATCTGTTAGCCAGCATTCTTTAGTTCTCAATGAACTGTTATAGGTGTAGGCAAGCTGGAACACTGGTATGCATTTACAGCTTCATCAAAGTATTGGCTTCCTTCATTTGTTTTTGTGGGCAGCTCCAACTTCCATCTCTGTGGACATAGAAAAATAGGTTCTTGATATGAACCAGGAAGTAACCCATCCAAGCAATGAGATCATTATTTCTGCCCTTTTTAGATTTGTGTCTCTTCCTCCATCCTCCTTTTCCAACCACTCCATTCCCTCCCCCAGCCAAGTTTTCAGTACCCACCCCACCCCACAAAACCCCAGTCAGTCAATATTCAGTTGTCAATGAGCAAATGCAGTTCTCGTGAAGCTGTCTGGGGTGGCTTCTCAACTTCTGCAAACTTCAGGGTTCTCACATGAC